>NW_022589739.1:12975444-13022890 GCF_004348235.1 Phoca vitulina
GGGGCAGGGCTGAGGGACCAGGGTGGGCAGGGGGCAGGGCTGAGGGACCAGGTAGGCACGGGGCAGGGGGAAGACTGAGGGACCAGGTGGGCAGGGTGCATGCTGAGGGACCGGGTGGGCACAGGGCAGGGGGAACGGTGAGGGACCAGGTGGGCAGGGGGCAGAGAAGAGGTTTAGCAAACTGGCTGACCCCTTCGCACCTCCAGATTCTTGTACAGCTGGACTTTGTCCCCAGCCACAGCCACATACAGTTTATTCTTGAAACCGCGTAGTTCCAGGCTGCCAGCATGGTCAGGCAGCTCTGAGCCCCGGACACCCAAAGGGTAAGTGCTAGACAGCCGGGCCCGGGCTCCCTGCTCGGCCACTGCCTGCTGCAGGGCCCGCACCCACTCCTTCCGCTCCGCTGCAGGCAAAGGGGGCAGAGTCAGTCTGAGGTCAGCCTGGCGGCCCTCCAGGCTCCTCAGGCAACACCTCTGCCAGCAAGTCCACCCAGACTGGCCCACCTATCTCCGACAATCTGAGTTCTCTGACTTGGACAAGCTACACTGAGCAAGCCACTTCGCCTATCTGAGCCTATTCCCCTGTAAACAGAAATATAATGGTTCTGAGGACTCAGTGGGTATCTCAAGCACAGAGCCAGTCTGAGAGTGCCCCTCACTCTCCCCTACCTCGTAGAGGATGGACTCCTCTCTGGGTTTGATGTGGGGGGAGCAGAGGTGCCTCAGTTCTCCCCCCACCCAAACTTATCTCCACCCCCCCAACCCCCCCAACCCCCACTTATCAGGCCAAACTGCCAGTCTTCTCCCTGCCCTCCACCTCACCATCACTCTCTGCCCGGAAGGCAAAGGTTCGGTTGTTCGTGATCACTTCAAACTTCTGGTCCCCAATGGCAGCCACGCGGGAGATGCAGGCCACAGAGATAAAGCGCTTAGAGTAGGCATCCTGGGGAAGAGAAGGAAGCTGTACTGTGGGGGGTGGGGCACCCAGAGGCCCAGCCCCTCCTTGGCTCCCTCAACCTCAGCTGAAACCAAAGTTAACTACAGCTCCGTCTCCCACAGGTGGTCAGGGACAGCCCCTACACTGACCCTGACCACAGCCCACAGCTGGCCGACCGGCCAGAAGACACGGCTCAAGGAGTCAGACTGGAGCTCTGGTGAGGACTCGTCTGGGGAGGGACTCCACCTACGTCCAGTGTCAAGGGTCGGCCCAGGGCCAGGTTGGAGCAGGGGTCCTGTCAGGGACCAACAGGGGCCTCACCTTGTTACTGTCAAAGTATCGCAGGTGATCGGCATCCAGTCTTACCCATCGCTTCTGATAGATATAAGATCTGGAGAAGCAGAGACAGAGGGACAACATAGCAAAGGATTGGGGATTAGAGGGGAGGCTCCAAGATTACCCCAGCCCCCTCTGGCAGTCACATACAAAATTAGGAATAGCCAAGTTCAAGGGAGGAAGGAACCCAATGGTCACTGAAAAGATGTATTTTTATCTACAGCAAGAATGACTGAAGTCAGACTCAAAGTAGGCCTTCCCAATTTTAAGGGTAATAAAACATACATCTGGTGGGGATGATCCACTTACAGTCTGCCTGCAGAGAGACCTGTTCAAATAACCTTAGCCCCTCTGGTTTTCAGATCTGGTATGACCAGTATCCTAGAGCACTCCCATCTCCATGCAGAGAACCAGCAGAACCTAACAGGCCTCACTCACCCCTGCGGTGGGTTCTTGTCCAGCCAGCCGGCCTTGATGACTGGTGTGATGGGGGTGGGGTCCCCAGGGAGCCCGTCCATGGGGGGTGGTGGGAGCTCGGGGATCAGGAGGCTGCTGGGCAGGGATGAGCTCAGGCTGCTGGCATGCCATCCACCACTGGGGAAAGAGGAGAGGGAATGAGGGAGCCCAGGAAGGGGGCTCCCCCAGGGGAGGGGCTGAAGAGGTGGAGTGGCCGGGCTGTGCTTGGGAAAGGAGGGTGGCTGGGTGGGACAACCACTGGGGAAGAGTAGACACTTACTTGGGGATGCCCTCATAGGCATGGTCATCCTCATCTTCATCTCCTTGGTCGTCGTCCCCAGACAGTTCCTCCCCCTCGCTCAGCAGACTGGCCACACGCACAGCCCGTGGGAAGTGGCTCACTGGGAGCTCCTCCTGGCACCCCCCCATCACACCGGTCAGACCCACTCAGCATCATGCTTCCCTTCGAGCCCCAGATCACACCCACCCGGGGTGCCACGTCCCCGTGGTCCACTCCATCCAGGACCCACACAACTCAGCCCTTTCCCTACTGTTTTCACACCCTCTCCCTGCCGGCAGACCACACAGGGACCCAGGGAGACAGCATCAAAGACAGAAAGATGAAGGGATAGTGAAAAGTACTCAGGCATGGAGAGTTAAGACACCCGTGGAACCGAGGAACACAGAAAGTGAAAGAGATGGAGGGAGACTCTCCAAGGGAGAAGTGCTCAAAACCCCAGGGGAGAGAGGAGGCCATACACAGCCATCCAGATGTGGCGGGAGGCTGGAGCTGGGGCCACAAGCAAGCGCCCGCAGACCCCTGGCCCAGAGCTCAGGTGCTATGCTCCATCCTCAAGCCCTGCATGGCCAGACGACAAGGGGGAAGGAATCTCTCCCAGGAACTGACAGCCCTTTCTCTCTCTGGTGGTCCCCAGGGTTTGCAACGCAGCTGGGCAGCCCACCCTCCTCTCTGACAGACAGCCCAAACCCTAATCACCACCTGGCCCACCTTCTTGGTCATCAGGCCGGCTGGGGCCCCTGGCCCCTCCTCTGGAACCTCATCGTAGTCAGAGTCATCTGAGGAGAGAGAGGGGTGGGGGGAGACTCAGAAGCAAGGAACCTAGCCTCCCCTCCTGGGCACCCTGGCCTGGCTTCACATAAGACACCCTCAGCCAAAAAGAAACCCTCATTCCAGCCTGGCTTTCAGAAATAGGCACAGGGGACAGCAAATGCTATTTATACTCTCAGGGCTTCATAGGACAGTACTAGGGGTGGCCAAAGGAGAGGAGGTCTGAATAGGTGGCAAGTTTGGGGGTCAGAGGCAGGGGCTGTCTAAAAAGCCTAAAAAAGTAACAAGAATCAAGAATCAAGAAAAATGGACAATCCAAGGAAAAGCAAACCATCGACAACCATGGAAAATATTCCTAGACTTTAAACCAGGAGCCACTCAGAAAGTTTGCTACGTGCACTTAACAGTCAGTAGGTCAGATAGGTGGGTGGGTGCCGTCTCCATTGTGAGGATGAAGAGAATGATGCTCACCTGTCCAGGGCCACACTGTGTTGGTGGCAGAACCCAACAGAAAGTTCGATCCTTGCATCCTTGCAGACTCTGGAGGGGCCCTGATTCCATGCTACGCACTGGGAACCCCATGCCTGGCTACGCACTCACCGAACTCGGGGAGCAGGCGAAGAGGTTTCGGGGGGATCTCCGGGGGGCTGGGAGGTGGAGACGGGGGCTGTGGAGGCACCCGGGGGAGGGTGGCTGGGGGCTCCTCAGGCTCTGGCTGGGGAGGGGAGGACAGCGGTGGTGACAGTAACTCCTCTTCCTTGGAGGGAAGGCTGGGAAGAGACCAAAAGTTGGGCACCAGGGGGTTAGCTCCAGGTGGCTGAGTCACTGGGCTGGCTCACTATGTGACAGAGCCAGGACTCTAACCCACTAAGCCCCCAGCTCACCTGAGCTGCAGCAAAGCTCATTCATTCCACAAACTCAGACAGGAGCCCCCCCTCACCTCACTCCCCTGCCCCCAAACCTCCAAGCTCCTCAAGCTTAAAGGAAGCAGGCCCCTTCTTTGGCCATAAGCTGGCCCTGCATTGCTGTGACCGGGTCACCTGTCCCCAAAGCTCTAGCTTTCAGTCACATGTACCCATAGGGTCTCCAATCTAGAAGAGCCAGAAGGGGTTAGGGGGTAGTCTGCATCCTAGCCTGGGGAGTCAGATTAGACTGGAGGAGGTGATGCTTGACCTGAGCTTTTAAGGATAAGAAGGTATTTGTTGGCGAGTGGATGGGTCAGGATCAAAATGGGCATCCAGGCCAAGGGCACAGACCAGAGCCTTGAAAACCAAGTCCTAAGGCCCTGAGTTGTGGGTCTCTGGCTCAAGACCACCTTCTCTCTAGCCCCAGACATGGATGTTCACCACCCCCTGGGTGCCCTCAGACCCCTCAAACTCACCTGATCCCACCATACCCCTCTATTTTTTTAAAATTCCGATACAATTACCATACAGTGTTATATTAGTTTCATGTGTACAATATGATGATTCGCCAATTCTACACATTTCTCAAGGCTCATCATGCTAAGTGTCCTCCATTTCCCCTTCACCTCTTCCCCCCATCCCCCTGCTGCCCTCCCCTCTGGTAACCACCAATTTGCTCTCCCTATTTAAGTGCTGGCTTTTTGTCTTTTTTGTTATCTTTTTGTTTCTTAAATTCCACATATGAGTGAAATCATATGGTATTTGTCTTTCTCTGACTGATTGATTTCACTTAGCATCACAGCCTCTAGGTCCATCCATGTTGTTGCACATGGCACGGTCTCATTCTTTTTTATGGCTGAATAATATTTTATACGTGTGTATACACACACACACACATATATAAATATATATCTCCCCCATCTTCTTTATCCATTCATCTATCAAGGGACACTTAGGTTGCTTCCATATCTTGGCTATTGTAAACAATTCTACAATAAACAGGGCTGCATATACTTTTTTGAATTAGTGTTTTCATTTCCTTTGGGTAAATACCCAGCAGTGGAATTACTGGATTATAGGGTAGTTCTATTTTTATTTTTTTGAGGAACCTCCATGCTGTTTTCCACAGTGGCTGCAAAAACTTGCATTCTCATCAACAGTGCACAAGGGTTCCTTCTTCTACACATCCTTGCTAACACTTTTTGCCCACCACACTCCTCTTGCACACCAGCCCCTCATCTCTGCTATCACCATCCCGCCCCCCCCCCACCAAAACCCTTCCCCAACTCCAAGGCCAGGTTCAGGGCCCCCTGGGCTCCCACAGCCACAGTGCTCCGTGTATCTGTCTCTGCAGAGATCACACTGCTCCCTACAGGCTGAGTGTCTCCTGGCTTAGGCATTGGATAGGAGTTTGAACCCTGCCTCAGTCTTGGTTCCTATGTGTCCAAGGGAAAGCACTTAGCCTCTCTGAGCCTCAGTTTCCTCTTCTGCAGAGCGGGGACTACATCACCGATCTGACGGGGTGTTTGGAGAATTAACCAAGACCAGGCATGTTGTGTGCCCACACAGCTTGAACAAGGCACCTAAGCCCCAGAAGCCTGGCCCCACCCACTGTCTCAGCCAGCATCTGGCAGGGGCCAAGGAGGAACACCAGAGTGGGTGAGCAACTTGTCTCACTGGTTATTTTCAGCCTGGTTATTGCCTCAGTGTTCCTGGCAGTGATTGGCAATGTGTGTCTACCGCAAAAGCAAGCAAGGGCTGGGGCATGATCATGCCAGGCCTTTGTTCCTGCTCTTGCCTCCTCCAGGAGCCCCTTCTTCCTAGGCTCTGACTAGAGAACATCCTCTTGTCCTTTAACTCCAAACTTAAGTTCTGCTTCTCTGAAAGTCTTTCCTGACCCCTCTTTCACACTCCCCCAGACCCTGCCCATCTTCCCCTCTGTTACAAGCTTTCAACAAATTATTCCAATTAACATTTTTTAAGTAGCTCTGTCCTTTGTGCCAGGCATCCTGCTAGCATCTAAGCCAAGACCTGAACCCTGACTCCACAGGAGAACCACACTCCTAGGACACACGGCTACTTCCATATCACCCTGCCCTCTCATCGTCTCCTCTCCGTGTGTGGGGAAAGAATGTGACCTGCAGTTAGCTTCCTCACGCTGTTCCCCTAGAAACGGGCTGCAGGGGGTAGGTCAGCCATTCTCCTTAGCAACACTGCCTCGGACAAAAGTGGCCTGAGTAAGGCACAGTGCCTAGACTAGAAACTGCAGGTGGGCTCTCCACCTGCGGGAGAAGCTGGAGCTTCGGGCTTCCCTGAGGGTGCGGGCTTGTAAATGGCCACATCCCGTGTAGGAACCTGAAACCACACCTGTGGGGTCGTTAGAGGACATACTGGACCCTTGAGTCAAGATGTTTCTTTCTAAGCCAGGGTGGCTCTCACGCCTACCTGCCGTGAGTCTCAGTTCCCTACCCCTGAGCGGTCTCCTGGGCGGCTACAGAGAATGGCCGCCGGAGAGCTGGGTGAACTCTGCACTGGCTGCGACCAGGACCCCGCAGCAGAAGAAGAGCTTCCCTGACCCTGGTGGCCGCCCTTCCCTCCCTAAATGCCAGGTGGGCCTATGGTACTCGCGAGAGCCTCAATGTCTAGCTGGACCTACTGTACCAGCTGTCTCCCCTCCCTGACCCTGAGTCTCTTTGGGCCAGGGGCAGCTTCAGGCTTGATTCTTTACCCCCACAGCCCAGCGCAGGAAGTGGCCGAGTCAGCATGCTGAGTGGGCTCTCAGGCCGAGAGCATGCTGAGTGGGCCGGTGAGTGGGCAGCCGAATGGGTGGGTGGGTGGGTGGATGACAGCACAAGTAAATGGCTGGCTGGCTGGATGGGTGGGGGGGAGACAGATGGGTAGGTGGACAGGTTGGCCATCACGATGGAGAAAAAAGCGAATGAAAGGGTGAGGAAGACCTAGAGACTGAGTAAATACCCACAGGTCCAAGGGTGTGACCCCAGCTGGTCAGCTGCAATGTCCTTGGAGACTTCCTGATAGGCAGAGCAGTCTATCACACACGGCCTCCCAGACCCCAAGCAGAAGGGGCCCCCCGCAAGCCTGGCCTGTGACCAGCTAAGAGTGGAACTCCAGGCTGCGAGGCCAGGGCCTGTCAGACTAACCCAGAGGAGGTGGGGACAGGCTCTGCCCCTCCAATGCCGAGCAGTGCCGAGTGCTCCCCTGACCTCCCCCAGGAATGAGGGCCAGCGCTGAGGGGAAGATGGTGGCAACAGAGCATCCTCGGAGCCAACGAAGGAACAGTCCTCCCATCCGTGGACCCCAGCTGCCCCCCATCACTGTCCTGTCTGTGAGGGATCTGCCCATCTGAGGCCCATCTCCCCGGCCTCTGGGTTCCCTGAGGCAGGGGCCGCACCTACCTTCTTTGCTATTGCGTACCCAGCACCCAGCAGGGATGAATAAATAAATGAAGACCTGGATTAATTAATTCTTATTAGTATTCTGTATGTGTATATATTCCCAGTTGTCTTCTAAGTGCTTTACATGGATTCATTCATTTACTCCTCACAAGGGCTCTATAAGGTATGGCTGACTATTAGCCCCACTTCACAGATGAGGAAACTGAGGCACAGAGACACACAAAGTAAGTCGTCCTGGATCCCACAGCTGGGATTTGCACCCCGGCACCACAGTCTGCAAACTCAACCACAGGGTCGAATGAGGCCGCAGCCAGGCTCTGAGAGCTTCTCTGAGGCCTGCCTCCTTACACTGGCCACCCAGCTCAGGATGCAGGCAGCTCCGGAGTTGCCATCCAAGAGTGAACATGATCACAGCTCTGATGGCCATTGTGACCACGGCAAGAAGGGAAAGAGGAACGGTGCACACGGCCCCTCTTCCAGCACAGTCTTTGCAGGCAAATGACTATGTGCTAAGCAAGTGGAAGCAAGGGGACCCCCCCCCCGCCCCATGGACCTCCAGGCCTCTTTCTAGCCGCCTCTTCCAGGAACCTTCCTGCCTAGCACAGGGGACAGGGCCATGCTGAGTCAGGGCCAGGCCAGGAAAGGAGAAGTGGTATCCGGAGGGCACAGTATAGTGGGAAAACCCCAGGGGAAGGGACAGTGCCCGCAGAGTGCCCCCACCCGAGCTGGAGTCCTGGCCTTAGGGCTACAGGCCCTAAGAGCCACCTCAGTTCCAATCTCTACCTGCGGCCCAGCTGGGACGTTTCCCACTGACCTCTGACCCACTAGGCCAGAGGACTGGCCCCAACCCTCAGCCCCAAACATGAGCACGTGCTCAGTGGTCTCCCCCTCCAAACCTTGGCTTACATTGCTTGCTTGCTCCTCACTACCCTCTCCCTACCATCTCAGCCCATGGAAAGCCCACATGTACCTAAGAACACAGCTCAGTAGGCCTCCACCTGCCCACCACCCCGGCTCCCCTGCTCCTTCAGCCCGTTTCTCCTCTATCCAAGTGACATGTGGACATGTCTGCTCCCCCCCACTATGCCCAAAGCAAGACGGGGCCACTCCTGGACAGGGGCACAGGCTGATTCACCTCAGCCTGGAACCTCAGCCTGAGAAGGTTTGTTTAATTGAACTGGGGCAAATACACACAGCGGACTTTCAACGTGGGGGCTGGGGGACATGTGAGGGGACATGGGTAAGAATAGGGTGACCATATAATTAACCGTATTAAAAAAAAATCATATAAACCAGAACATTTCTGACAGTTTAAAGAGGCACTATTAGTGTACAAACAGGTATAAACAGGGCCTGACCTGGGCAAAATGAGATGGCTGGTCAGTCTCGCTAAGAGACGGAGCTTTAGAGGCAGGCTGAGCTGGCTCAACCCACTCAAATCCCAGCTTGACTCTACGTCAGTTTTTGACCTCACAGAGCAGGTCACTTTACTTCTGAGCCTCAGTTTCCTCTCTGATCTGCTTCCAGGCTTACTGACAATTCAGTAAGGAAAGCCATTCCCACGGGTCAGGGTCATCAGCACAACTTCTCCACCCTGGCTGCGATGAAAGAGGATGGGCCAAGAACCTGCTTCCTGGCCTCTTCCCCCAGGGAGGCCCCTGGCTCTCCCTTCCTATCTTTCTGTCTATATCAATCTCTGGCCAAAGGAACCAGGCTTCACCATAAGGACAGATGGGCCAGCAGAGCAAGGCAGTCTAAATACCTCAGGCTGGCCTTGAACTCATCCCCTACTCACATTCCAGCCATGCCTGCTTGAGCTGTACCCCATAAATGCGTACTTCCAGGCATTTGCATATGTGGCTCCCTCCATCTGGAACACCTTTCCCTGTCCACATTCTACATCCTCCCCCTCCACTCTGTGCCTCCTCTCAGGCTCCAGGCTGGGCTGGGGCCTCCTTGGGGCTCCTCCAGCCTCCACACTTCTGATCACTCAGTATAGTTGCGTCTATCAATGTTTGCTTCACTGAACTGACCTCAAAGGACAAAGGACCCAGGCCCACACCGTGTCTTGGATTCATGACTTTCCCCCTAAAGTGTCACACAGGCCTTGGAGGGACCCAGCCGAATCTCAATCCCTGGGCTCTCACCAGCAGGGCCGAGAGGTGGGATGAGGCCCAATGATCTGGCCACATCTATCTCCTACCCTGACCTCACCTTCCCACGGGGGCAAACCTTCCCAGCTGTCCACTTCCTCATTTGTGCCCTGGCTACCCAGGGCTCAGACCTTAGTCCTGTGCTTCTTGCTTCCTCCGGAGCTGCCCCTGCCCTTCCTTCTCCATCATGAGACCCAAAGGTCAACCCCTCCAGCACTCCCCTGCCTCTGTTCTGTTAGTTCTGCCCAGGTCACAGCATGGAAAGCCCTTCCTGGCTTCCCCTTGCTTAGATGTAGCCCGTAGCATGCCCCTCAGCCTGATCTCTCTCCATGCCATGACATCACCCAACACAGAGGGGGCTTCGGAGAGCGCATGTTGGTGACTGAATGACCAGCACCCCACTCGCATCCTGATCACTGGAGACGGGCCACAACCCCCTCATCCCTCCATAGAGCAGCGCCCAATTAACCTGGCATCCACCCTCACAACCGAGGCTCATTCAGCTCTTAGCACTTCTCCTTGAACAACAGCTACCACTTACTAAGTCCCCACTGTGTGTTAAGCATTCTTCTGGGAGGCTTTTTCATTTAATCCCCACAATGATCTAGATCATCAGCTCCACTGTGCTCAGGACATGCATTCAGGAAAGTCCACTCAACTGCTCCTTCCTCTAAGCTCACACAGCCTGTTGGGCCCTCCATGGCATGTCTACCACCAGGCCTACACTGAGCTTTCCCCCAGGCAAGCTGTGCTGTCATGGGCAGGAGGAGGCAGAGGCCCAGCTCGCCCATGGCAGCGCTTCATGCTTCCCGGGTCTGGCCTGTGCTGGTCCCTGAGGGTTATGGAGCAAGGAAGTTCATCCCTGAGGGAGCCCATGACCGTATGGACCTCATCCCCCACATTCTGAGTGCCCAGCTGTCCTGGAAGGAGGAGAAGGTGCAGGTAGGTGTCTGCTGAGCCCTGTGGAAAGATGAGCCAAGGGCACAGGGCAGGGCTGGATGCACAGACAGGACCTAGTGAGAGGCATCTCTATGTCCCTAGTGACCCAAGCACAGGGTTGTTGAGTTCATGAGGGGTCCACAGCAACTTGGGGGAGGGATGGCCAGCCCAGCCGCCCAACATCATAAGCACCCATCCCTCTACTGCCCTGGGGAAGTGGGGGAGGAACCACACCAACTAACTGCCAGCCCTCAGTAGGTCTCCCTATTACCCTGGACTCGGTGGGAGGGCAAAGGGGTTCAGGTAGGAGCTGCCCAGAGCCACAACACCCTCATCTGGACACTGAGAGAAGCCAGAACTGAGATCAGCACCAGCTCCCTGAAGGGGAGACACCCACAGAGGCCACAGAGGCAGTTTCTCAGGCACCATGGGCTCCCAGTGGGCCCAGGAGACAGGCTTATGGGAAGATGGAGGCCTGAAAGGCCCAGGGCAGAGGAAAGGAAAAGAGAAGGGGAGAAAAGGAAAGGGCAAGAGAAAAACAAGATGTGGAGAAAGTGAAAGAAAGAGAAAATTCTGAGAGCAAGAAAAGGAGAGGCGGAGGGAGGACCACAGAAAACCCTGCCCAGAGGGGCCAGACAGACCCTCGGAAGGAGCCTCCCTCCTCGCCCTCCGCTGACAGCCCAGCCCAAAGCCGCCCCTCGCTCACCCTCAGACGTCCACCAGGTCCTGGGCCGGAGGACTCCCACAGCTCCGCCCGACACTGCTGTGTGCCTGACCAGGCAGCCTGTCTGAGCAGGGCTGGTCTGGCAGACAGCCAGGCCCCTGTTCCCTGGGTGTGTCTGAGGCCGTGTCGGGGTCCAGGTACCGCTCTGCGTGGCTGTGATCTCTTGTCTGAGCGTATGTTTCTGTTTAAAACTGGATCTGTCCAGGAGTGAGTGAGTGTGAGTGCGTGTGAGTGTGTGTGTGTGTGTACATCCAGCTCTGGCTCCCCTTGGCTTCCTGCTCTCCTCCTCCCCCACCCCCTGCCGCCCTGGCCAATACACACACTTCCTGAAAACACTGAGAAAGAGAAAAGTCACCCAGAATCCCCTGGGGCAGACGCTTCCTCCCCGCCCCCAGCCTGCCCCCCCAACCCCAAACTGGAATGGGACAAGCCACCCCAGTGCTGTCTAGCAGGGCCTTACAGAGTAGATCCTCAGGAAGCCCTGGCCTTGGCTGGCCCCTCTCCACCCCCACAAGGAGGCCCAGAGAGGCTGGGAAAGAGGCCCTTCGAAGGGAACAAGTTCTGCCCCAGCAACAAGTGACCAGCCTTCAGGAAGACCAGGGATTGGCTGGGCTGCAGGGCAGTCAGGGGCACAGGTGCGAGGCCTTGCTGGCAGCTGCCTGCTCTGGGCAAACGCTCCCTCTTTGGAGGTATCTCCAGGCGTCTGGGTAGGGTATCAGAGGAGGAAACTGAGACCCAGAGCAATCTGAGAGGGGCTCTGTGGAGTGACCCTGGAACCCTGGATCAGAAAAGACCCCTCTGCCACTTAGAGAAGCAGGCTCAGAGGGTTCACATCTATGATGCTTGAAGCTGAGTAGACTGGGCCCCAGGCTAGGCGGCAGGGTCTGAACACTGGCTTCCACTCTGCTGGGCTGTGTGACTCTGGTCAAGTTTCTCCGCATCTCTGGACTCATCAAGTTCCCTATCACAGGCTTAAATAATGGCGGGAGTGTAGACCCTTGGAGGGGTGAAGTGGGGTTCCTTCCAGGCCTGGCCAGGCTGCATGTGAGCTTGGTTCTGAGAGGCCTGACCCGGGTGGGGCAGGGAGGTGGCAAGCCTATCCCTGCTCATTTCCTGCCTGCCTCCTCGAAGGCCTCTGCCTTCCTAAGACATCTGGGCTGATACAGGTTGCCTGGTGGGAAGGGATGTGGGATGGTGAGCTCGGGGCCCTTTAACCCTATTGTCTAATGTGCAGTGTGTGCTGAGGATGCTCTGAGTGCAGAGCCCGCATGGGTAGCACGCATGTCATCGCTGGGGACTACAGAAACTCAGGCAGTCTTAGTCTATTCGCGCACACAACGAATACGTTCGGAGGGCTCTTGAGGCACCCGGCCTGGTTGCAGATATTGGGGATTCAGCAGTAAACAAAACCCACAAGAATCCTGGCCCTCACGGAGCCAACACTAGTGGGCTTGGCAGCACACGGACACACACTGGCTCACACCCAGCAGTGCACAAATAATACACATGCCAATTCACCACCCACAGCACATGGGTGTCACAAGTGGACTCACGCTGTTGGAGGTCCCACTGTGCCAGTACGCACGGGCACATATAAATGTGCACATGGGCCCTGATGAACTCACACGCGCACACACCACCACAAACAAGTAACCACTGAAACCGCATAAATCCCCACTCACGTGGACATGAGGACCACATGTGGCTTCCCTGAAAACCTGTGCAGAAACACACCACTACCTTGGCGGCTTGCACAAACATGCACACCTATGGGTGCACACCTACACACTGGCCAGGCATGCCCGCCCATGGAGTCACTATCTCAAGAATACGCACATGCACACACAGCAGATAATCCCGAATTCCACTGGGGAGGCTGGTGATGGGCTGGAGCCAGGCAGAAGTGCTCACTCGGTCACCCCATGAACTGGTATAAGAGGTCCCGAGATTGAGAGTGTGAGACACCTATCACTCAAGGGTGCAAGCAAGGACCCAAAGGCCATATCAGGAAGAAGGGACTCCTACAAAGGGGACAGGAGAAGGCCAGGTTGAATAGCCTTCTGCTGTGCACCATGGAGCCTGGGGCCCAGAGGAAGGGGCTGTGAGGGAGAGCCATCCCGCTCTCCTCCCCACCCAGCCTCCAGCTGTTACACATACATGAAGCTCCATCTGCAGTGAGCTTTTCTGCCACTGGGCTTTAAAGATTTAGTACACCCTAGAAGTCAGGGTGCAGATGTCCTGCACCTGCACATGTCCACTGTTCCAAATATCAAAGACCCTGGCCAGGACAAGGAAGCCAGGCTTGGCAGCTCACCTCCCATCACACTCTGCCCTAAGAAATAGCCCCAAATTGTGAAGAATAATTGTCTACAAATTCTCTCAGCATGGAATGAATTTTGGGTCCTCTAGCTACAATGGGCCAGACTCCTGAGCATGGAAGCCTGGCCTTCCCCACAGGTCAGCTAAGTGACTAAGTTTAGGCTGAGGCTCTGACGGTGGGGGCTGGTTCTCTGGGGCATAGACAGGACCCTTGCTCTACCCAACAAGTCTCCTGAACGCAGATGTTAGTACCAGGAGGGCCATGGAGGGCCAACGAGGGCACCTGATAGAGAAACAGGCCCAGAGGGGCAACCGCTCATGAGTCACACAGCCAGCTGGGCCTGCCCCAGGTATTCTGCCTCCAAAACAGGAATCCAGGCCTCTACTCCCTCAATGGGAGGTTTGCGTCCTCAGCCTTTGTGAGCTTCTAATGGACAGGGCCCTGCCTCCTGTCCTTGTTCACCTACTCCCATCCCTAGAGACAGATGGACAAACAGACACAGACACACATAGACACACAGACACACATACATATGATCTCTCTCTCTCCCTCAGCCCCTCTCCACGATGATGGAATGAAAGGAAATAGAAATGGACAGGGGTGTCTGGGTGGCTCAGTCATTAAGCTTCTGCCTCCGGCTCAGGTCATGATCCCGGGGTCCTGGGATGAAGCCCCACGTCATTGGGCTCCCTGCTCGGTGGGGAGCCTATTTCTCCCTTTCCCTCTGCCCCTCCCCCACCCTGCTCTTACCCTGCCCCCCATTCATACCCCTCCTGCTCGTGCCCCCCCTCCATGTTCTCTCAGGCATGCTCTCTCTCTCAAATAAATAAATAAAATCTTTAAAAATAAAATAAAATTTTAAAAAAAGAAACGGCTCATGCATGTAAAAGAATGGCCACTAGAGGGCACAAGGGCTCCAGGAAACTCCAATCTAAGCTGTGAGCCAGGCTTAGGGGTACCTAGTACCATCCCCCTTGTGTGAACCCAGGAAAGGCAAAACCCTCTTCATGCTTCCACCAATCAAACCTCAAAACACCACAGTCCTGGTTTGGCCTTCAAGGCCCCCTTACTATTAATGCCCCTCTCTGGGTGGGGAAAACCTCCCAGACCCTCCCCACAGGGGCTCCCTGAGCACGCACTTGGCATGGATCCAGTTTGTGCTCCTCTCCCTTTTCTGAGCCTCAGTTTCTCTACTTGAAAACAGGACACAAATCCCCCAAAAGACTTGAGCAGGAATCAAACAAGATCGTGTAAGTGAAGCACCCAGCACAGTGCTCAAGAGTAGGGACCAGGAGACCCCTCTCTACACATCCTTTCCTCCTCCGAGAAGGCTTCCCATATTAGGCTGACTTGGTCCAAGTACTGCAATAATCTCCATTACACCCTGAACACATATCCAGCACCAGCTGGGGATGCTCCCTCCCAGCTGGGCACCCCAGCAAATGGCAGGAAGGGAGGGCATATGTGAAGGAGGTTAAAATGGACCATCCACAGAAGTAGGAGGAAACTCAAGGAAACAGGAGTACGGGGAGCCAGGAGAGGGGAAAACAATTCTGAGGAGGAGGGACAGTGAGTAGGTTGCGGCCTGAGAAGTGTCCCCAGGACTTGGGGCCATGCGGCAGGGGCAGTGTGGAGGGGACGACAGGAGCACAAGTACCAGGCCCTGGGCAGTTCCCACTCTCCGGACGGCTGTTTCCTAGACTATTTCCTCCACACGCTACCTACTGACTTGAAACGTACTCCCATCTCCCAGCGTCTCATACTTACCAGGCCCCAAATGGAACTCCAGATTTCCTCCCTGGCTACACTTCTGTCCCTGGACCCCCAGATCAGGGATGGCACCACTATCCATCCAAGATGGAAACATGGACACTGCGCAGCTCCCCGTGCCCTCTCTGCTTATGCCTGGCCATCCCCAAGGCCCATCCATTCCAGGGCCAACTTCTCACCCCAATCTGCCTACTTCTCTCCAGCCTTGTTAGCACAGCCCGAGTAGGGGCCTCTCCTGGGGGGAGCCTGGACCCTGTCACTAGTCACCCAGCCTCCTCCTCCACCAACCTCACCAGCCCCCAGAGTCATCTTTTTAGTATTCAGCTTTTATCGGATTATTCTGCTTGAAACCTTCCTGGCTTCCCACCTGGCCTTCACAGAATATCCCACCAGTGCCATCCACAAGCCTCACCCACCCTCACCCAACAGTTTAGGTCCAGTCTGCTCAGAGTGCCCCCAGACGGTGCCTCCCACCTCTGAGCTTTACACAGGCCGAGGGAGCCTTTCTTACCCCACTGCCAAAGGCCACAAATGCCCCCTCCACTTTCTAGGATCCTCTACCCGTGTTCCTCCCACCATGGATGGCATCCACTCACCTCACCAGCAGGCGGGGTGGCCCAGTGCGGGGGGGCACAGGCGGAACACTTAACTCTGCCAAATGCCGCTTGGCGGGCAGCGGGGGCAGCACAGGGTCCGGGGCTGCTGCGGATGGGGCGGAGAAGCAGGCGGGCGGCAGGCAGCTCCTCCGCGGGGGGATGGGGGGGGGCAGTGGGTAGCCCCGCCTCCTCTCCAGCCGTGGGCAGCGGCTCCGGTGGCGCCGCAGGCGGCGCGGCAGGCGCGGGCAGCGAGCGGAAGACATGACGCTTCATGGGCACAGGCCGCGCGGTGGGGCGGGGTGCCGGGGTAGGGGGCGTGTGAGCGCGCAGCAGGCCGGCCAGGATGCGGCGGCGGTGACCAGGCAGCAGCATGCCCATGTCCTGCAGGCGGGCATCACTGAGGCCCTGGCACTCTGTGGCCCACACCAGTCCATGCTGCTCGAAGAGCCCGGCGTACTGCTCCAGGTGCAGCGCTCGCAGCCACTCGGCCACAGAGAGCGCTGCATCCCCGGCCTCTGCCATGGTTCTTGCTAGCAGAGGCCAGCCAGCAGGGCCCTGTCCAGACCTGGAATAGACAGATGGGCACAGGTGAGAGGCAAAGCTGCCCGGCCACAGTTAGCAACTGTCTGTGGCTCTCCCATGCCATGCGGTCAAGCTCTGTCCTTGAGCTTCTCCCCTGTGCCAGGCAAGGCCAGATACTGCCAGGTCCCTGAACACATAGGCTTTTGTCTCTGCCTGAAACCTGCCACCCCCACCCCCGTGGCCTCCTAGCATCCAGCTCACACCTGCTCTAGGAAGCCCTCCAGTACCTCCAGAGTTGGTACCACCCCTAAGCCCCATCCACAGCCGGGGCCGCTGCTGCAAGGCTGGCCAATGGCTGCATCTACTGCCCTCTGCAAGACCCGGGCAAGGGCCCAGTTCCTTCTGAGGCACCAGTTCCCAGCTGATGGCCAAGACCAGGGGCTTAGCCAGTACGGGTGGGCCTGCTGGTCCCCTTGCAGGCCCCGTGTAGGGGTTTGAGCTTCACCCCACCTCCATGCCCCTGGAGGAAGCAGAATGCTCTAGGAGTTAAATGAAGCCAGCATCACACAGCCTCTGGGGTCCTGGCCCTGTGAATGAGTCACCCCTCCCACCACCAAGGGGGTTAATGTATCGGAAAGGCTATCCACTCATTTGTTCATTGGAGAGAGCCTGGCACTGGGCGACAGGGACTCAGGTCCCATCCCTGCACTCCAGAGCTCCCGGCCTGGCAAGAGTCAAGAGACTGATGACACAGAGAGAAGGTGATTAGCAAATCAAAAGGGCAAAGTCACCAGATCATCTCCACAGATACCAAAGAAGCGAATGATAAAACACAATATCCAGTGTACTTAACAAAAATCTTACTAAAATAGAAACAGACTGATACTTCCTTAAACTAAAAATCAGCACCTTGCTTCATGAGAAAACAATGGAAAAATTTTCATCTAAGTCAGGAATGAAACAAGGATATCCATTCCATGATGGTGATTATTATTAATCATGGAATTAAAAATTAAAGAATTTAGCAAGTAAGCTGGATTCGAAACTGACAGAACAGAATCAGTATTTATAGGCAGTAACCAGGTAGAAACCAGGATGAAGAGCCTCATTTACTATAGCATTACAAAACCTAAAACACCAAGAAGAAATATAATAAGAATTGCACGAGATCTATAGGAAGAAGCAAAAAGAAGAGACCTGGACATATTTACCCCAAAGATACAAAAGTAGGGACCCGAAAGGCTACGTGCACCCCGATGTTTATAGCAGCAATATCCACAATAGCCAAACTGTGGAAAGAGCCAAGATGTCCATCAACAGATGAATGGATAAAGAAGATGTGGTATATATATACAATGGAATATTATGCAGCCATCAAAAGGAATAAGATCTTGCCATTTGCAACGACGTGGATGGAACTGGAGGGTATTATGCTGAGCGAAATAAGTCAAACAGAGAAAGACATGTATCATATGACCTCACTGATATGAGGAATTCTTAATCTCAGGAAACAAACTGAGGGTTGCTGGAGTGGGGGGTGGGGTGGGAGGGATGGGGTGACTGGGTGATGGACACTGGGGAGGGTATGTGTTCTGGTAAGTGCTGTGAATTGTGCAGGACTGTTGAATCTCAGATCTGTACCTCTGAAACAAATAATGCAATATATGTTAAGAAAGAAAAAAAGAAGAAGAAGAATGTAGCAGGAGGGGAAGAATGAAGGGGGGGAAATCGGAGGGGGAGAAGAACCATGAGAGACGATGGACTCTGAAAAACAAACTGAGGGTTCTAGAGGGGAGGGGGTTGGGAGGATGGGTTAGCCTGGTGATGGGTATTGAGGAGGGCACGTTCTGCATGGAGCACTGGGTGTTATGCACAAACAATGAATCATGGAACACTATATCTAAAACTAATGATGTAATGTATGGGGATTAACATAACAATAAAAAAAAATTAAAAAAAAAAAAAAAAAAAAGAAGAGACCTGGACAAATGGAAAGACATGGTATGCTCCTGGGTGAAGGCATCAGGAAGACAGTAATTCTAAGTTAATTTATAAATATGCACAATCCTATTAAATACACACACAATTTTGGGGAAGGAGGAAAGGGAGCTAGACAAGCAGATTTGAAAATTCATGTGGAAAAGTAAACAAGCAGGAAGAGCCAGGAAAATTCTGGAAGCAGGGCATGGGGGAAAAGAAGGGTAAAGAGAACCAGCCTCATCACATATTAAAACATATAAGCCATTGTAATTAAAATAGTACATGTTACCAGCACCTGAACAGATGAATCAAACAAAACAGAAAGTTCAAAAATAGATCCAAATACATATCATAATTTAGTGTCCAATAAAAGTAACATCTCAAACTAGTAGAGAAAAGATGTATTATTAAATTGTTGGGACAGCCGTGGAACAATCTAGAAACAAAGTTAGACCCCCTACCTCACACCTTACAACAGTATAAATTATAGGTGGATCAAAGATTTCATTATAAAAAATAAAACCATGAAAGGGTTTAAAATATCATCTCAGAGAGGCAAAATCCTTTTGGAAATGATACAAACCCAGGAAGATAAAGAGTAAAATATTCAACTATAGGGGCACCTGGGTGGCTCAGTCATTAGGCATCTGCCTTCTGCTCAGGTCATGATCCCAGGGTCCTGGGATTGAGCCCCACATTGGGCTCCCTGCTCTGCAGGAAGCCTGCTTCTCCCTCTCCCACTCCCCCTGCTTGTGTTCCCTCTTTCGCTGTGTCTCTCTCTGTCAAATAAATAAATAAAATCTTTAAAAATATATATTCAACTATATAAAAATCAAACATTCCTGCATGATGAAAATGCACCAGAAACAAAGCCAAGAGATAAACGACAAATCAGAGGACATCTGTCTCTCATATCCCAGACACAGAACTGATTTTCCTAAACACTGAAAAGCACCTAGAAAGAAGAAACAGGTCAATGACCTAACAGAAAAAGGGGAAAAAATATGCAGAGAGAAATTCACAGAAAGGAAAATATAAATGGTTCTTAAGCATATGAAAACGAACTTAACCTCCTCACACTAAGCAGTTACGGTGACTGGGATGAGGCATTCCCCTGCCGGGCTAGTGGGAGTGCCTCTGGGGAGGACAATTAATGCCACAATAGTATGAAAACCCCAAGTCCTTCTACCCTTTGATCCAGCCACCCCTAGGCACTTATCCTGCAGTCTTCCAAGGTGACTGGCAACATCGATGTGTACAATAACAAAAGATTGGAAATAACCAAAATACCCATCAAACAGGGAACAGTTAACTAAATTATAGTGCAGTCATACAGTAGACTACTGAGCAGCCTTTAAAAAAAAAGAGGAAACTTGGGGCGCCTGGGTGGCTCAGTGGGTTAAGCATCTGAGTCTTGGTCTCAGCTCAGGTCTTGATCTCAGGGTCGTGAGTTCAAGCCTTGTGGTGGGCCCCACGCTGGGTGTGGAGCCTACTTAAAAAAAAAAAAAAATGAGGAAACTCGTTACATGTTGATATGGGATGACCTCCCAGATAATGTTGTTAAATGGCTAAAGAAAGGTGCAGAACAGTATATAGAACATTCTGCCTTTTATGTAGAAAAAAACAAAACCAGAGAGGATAGACCAGTCTGTGGTGATGGTAAATGCATAAAATATCTCTGAAAAGCTACATCAGACAGAGAAAGGTGACGTTGCCTCTAAGGAGGAAAATGGAAGGCTGAGGGGGGATGGGAAGGAGCAGACATAGAGCCAGACTTCAAGGGGTCTGACGCTGACACATGTTCAATTCCCTCTTTAAGAAAAAGATATCAGGGGCGCCTGGGTAGTTCAGTCGTTAAGCGTCTGCCTTCGGCTTGGGTCATGGTCCCAGGGTCATGGGATCCAGCCCCACATCAGGCTCCCTGCTCGGCCAGTAGCCTGCTTCTCCCTCTCCCACTCCCCCTGCTGGTGTTCCCTCTCTCACTCTGTCTCTCTCTGTCAAATAAATAAATAAAATCTTTAAAAAAAAAAGAAAAAGTTATCAGAGGGGCGCCTGGGTGCCTCAGTCTGTTAGGCATCCAACTCTTAATTTCGGCTCAGGTCACGATCTCAGAGTGGTGAGATGGAGCCCTTCATCGGGCTCTGCACTGGGTGTGGAGCCCTGCTTGAGATTCTCTCTCTCCCTCTCCCTCTGTCCCTCCCCCACCTCCCTCTTGTAAAAAAAATAAAAGATATCAGAATATCTTTATCATTTTACAATATACACAAATATCAAATCATTATGTTGTACATCTGAAAATACAATGTTGTATGTCAATCATACCTCAGTTTTAAAAAAAAAATTCAATTGGAAAAACAGTATCTTAACTTTTGTAAAAATTTCCCAAACCACATGCACACAGTACCCAGGCCCCTTTCTGGGCCTTGGAGGAAGCCTGAAGGTCAGGCTCCATCAACTTCCCTGGAAACCCACCTCCAGTGGGAGGGAGACTTTTCACTCTACATCTTTATCAATTACCTACATTTTGAACTATGTGAGTTCTTTAAAAAGGCTGCTGAGGGCCCAAAGGAAGACACAAACAGAAACACATTGGATGTTCTTGGGTAAACCAGCTTTCAACATTATGAAGACATCAGTTCTTCCCGGGTTAAGCTATAACCAGCACAAAGCACAATCCCCCCCAAAATTACCATTAGGCAAATTCTAAAATTCATATAAAATGATATTAAGGATTTGCTGTTAGGTGGAATAATAAGATGCCAGAGCAGTGTTTTGTTACATAAACATCTAGGTTAAATAAAAAATGTACATATATGTCCGTATGCATATACATATACATATATGCACGCACACACACATCCATGGACCACCCCCAGATGGGTATACAAGAAACCGCCTGCCTTGGGGGAGAAGAACAGGAAGCTGTGAGGACAAGGAGGGAGGGTTACCTTTCACTATACCTTTCTGTACCTTAAACTTTTCTATCACTTTCCAAAAAAGAAGTACAATTTAAAAGAGAATGTGATCCACAACCCCCACCCTGCCGCTGGTCCCTGCCCTATCCCACCCCTTCAAAGCCCTCCTGGGAGGCTCTTTAGCCTCACCCTCTCCCCTGTCTCTCTGCCTATTTTCAAAATGAAAACTGGGACCTCAGGTCTGGCCTCCAAGAAGCCTCCCGCACTTCAAAGCTGGGGCTCAGCCGACCACACCTAACCCAGCTCCCCGCCCCCCACCTCCTGACTCACCTGCTGGGCTGCCCAGGACACTGGGGACTATTCCAGAGGCAGCGGCTACTCTGAATGGCTCCTCATCTTGGTCCAAGGTGGAACCTGCAAGGACAGCAGCGGAAGAGAAAGTCTATGAGCCACTTTGAGCAGCTGGATGCCAGGAGGAGGAGGAGGAGGGAGGAAGGAAGAAGGGGAAGGGAGAAGGGGAAGGGGGGAGAGAGGGAAGGAAGCAAGAGATGGGGAAGATGGTAGGGGAAGAAGGAAGGGATCAGGGAGCCTAATGGAAGCCGCATGGGGCAGTGGAGGTTAGGCCAGAGGAAGGCCTTCCCGCGGGAGGGAAGAGGCAGACATGCCCCCCCAGAGGTAATGGCCACACAGGCGGCGAAGAGGAGTCAGGACTTCCCATGCTCTGGCCTCCCCAGGACGGGTGGCTGGGCTGTGCAGACGCAGGCTTCGGTGGGAACTGTGGGGCCTGGCCCACCCCCAGGGAGGACTGAACAGGGGGCAGATGCAGTTCCCACTACAAGGCAGACCATGTCAATGAGAGGTGGGGGATGCGGTGGAGGCCCGGGGAAACAGGACACTCTCCACTGAGGCTGGAAGCCATGGGATGGGGTGAGCGCAGAGGAGGCAACTGAGGCATGGGTACGAGACCCCAGAGGCCCTGCTCCTAAACGTGTGTGGGGGCCAAAGGAGGGTGTTTCCAGGCAGGAGAAGGAACAGGCCATCCCCGAGGGCCATCCCCGAGCGCCATCCCCAAGGGCAGCACCAGCAAGCTCAGATGGCCTGGGCTCTGTGTGAGGAGGGTGGGGGGTCGATGAGCACGTGGGGGCCACAGCATGTTTCCTGCCACCAGGGCGGGGTCAACAGAAAACTGCAAGGCTCTGCGTGATGGCTTCAGGGGGCCACTTGTGAACATTTGAATTTACTAGCTAGGTATTTATCTTAAGTAGACTCCACAGCTACTTCTTAGGACGGGGCTAAAGTAGGTATATGTTTCACAAGCATTTTTTTTTAAGATTTTATTTATTTGGGAGAGAGAGCGCACAAGCAGGTAGAGGGGCTGAGGCAGAGGGAAAAGCAGACTCCTCACTGAGCAGGGATCCCCATGCAGACTTGATCCCAGGACCCTGGGATCATGACCTGAGCTGAAGGCAGACACTTAACCCACTGAGCCACCCAGGAGCCCCTTAAAAGTATTTTAAAAATAAATTCTAGGTAATTAGTACTTTAGAAAGAATTGGCAAAGAACGGCAGTACTACTCAAATGACAATTTTTTTTTTTAAATAAAAGACATCCTAAATAGTCCTTATTATACACCAGGCACGTAAGCTTTTATTAACTTACTGAATCCTCACAGCAACCCTATGAGGTACACAGCTCATAGTACAAGATGAAGAAACTGAGACACAGAGAAGTTAAATAATTTGCCCAAAGTCACACAGCTCGGAAGGGGCAGCTTGAATATAGTCTTAGATCTACTTTGTCTAATACGGTAACCAGCAGTAGCCACATACGGCCATAAGCACTGAAGATGTGGCCACATAACAAAGTGTGCTGTATAGAGTACACACTGGATTCTGAAGATTTATATCTCTATTGTTTCTATGTATTATATGACAAAAGTATAATATTTTGGCTATTTAGATCAAATACATTAGAATTAATTTAAAAAAATTTTTAATTGCACTTGTGGCTTGCATTTCCACTTCTCCTGGATAGTCTTAACTCTGGATTCTTTTTTTTTTTTTTTAATATTTATTTATTTGAGAGAGAGAGAGAGAGCACGAGTGGGAGGGACAGAGGGAGAGGGAGAGAATCTCAAGCAGACTCAGTGCTGGGCACGGAGCCCGACACAGGCCCAATCTCATGACCATGAGATCACGACCTGAGCCAAAACCAAGAGTTGGATACTCAACAGACTATGCCACCCAGGTGCCCCCTAACTCTGGATTCTTAGCCACTCTGCTTCCTGCCTCTCAAAAGTGATCATGAATACTAACTGAGCACCTGCTACAGCTCAGGCCCCATTCTAAAGACTCAACGTGGACTACTGATGGCCCCAACCACCCTACTGGAATGACCAGGGCTGGGAAACAGGAAACCACTTCCAATCCTAAGAAGGGGTCAGCCCCCTCCTGGGCCTCCCTCAAGTTCCTATTCCTGCACTAAAGACTTTAGCCCAAGGTCAGACTCAGGGATCCACCCTGACACGCCTCTAGGATGGCCTCATTCAAGGCTCTAGAAGCATAAGCCCGACCTCAGACCTGGACTGGCTCTCCAGGAAGCTCAGGCTAGAGGGGGGTCAGACACCATCCAGCCAGTGAAAACAGCCCACAGGGCCCTCACCAGGCTGAGGGTCAGGGAAGGCTTCCTGGAGGAGGCAGCTCCTTGAAAAAAAGAAGTTTGTAGACTGCCTTGCTGAGCCATACTGGAGCCTGAGACAAAGAAGGAACTGGCAGTACTGATCCTCTTTATTTAAAATTCTGGTATTTTATCTCGGATTTTTCTCATTAATTTTGATTTTTTAAAAATACGGCTTAAAAATATTATCTTGATTACCGAGCCTTTTGCCCACCCCCGACCCTTACACTTTGTGCCCAAGGCAAGTGGCACACTCACTATACACTAATCCTGGCCCCAGTTTGGAGGTGGAAGACCTCCAGCTGCGGTGACACGTCACTGAGTCTCCACCCCCAGGGAAGCAGGGACCCAGCAGAGGGGAGTGTCATCCTGTTGTGACAGCATGGCCACAGCTGGGAGGTTCCCCCCCCTTACCTCAAGGGCCCAGCTCAAGCCCCAACACCCCACCACCCCACCCTGCCCCAGCTTCTCCTGTCTCCCTCCAGCTCCCCTCTGCTGTGCCAACTAAGATACCCCCCCAGCTCAAAGCCACAAGTCCGGCCCCTTGTCATTCGACCTGCTCCAGCACTGACATTTACAAATGAAGAAACAACACCCACAGAGAGGAAGTGACTTGATGTAACCCAAGCCCCAGCCAGGCCTGACTGGCCCAGGACTCCATGTTGGTTTTTGCACCAGGCACCAGCTTAGCATATGGGGCCCCTGAAAATGTCTGCTGACAATGAGTAAATGAGCCACATCCCCCCCACCTTCAGGTGCTGATTCCAGGTTGCCTTCTCCAGCAAGTCCTCCCTCACCGCCCGCCTTGGGCTCCTAAACCTCAGAAGCTGAGCCCTGTAGTAGAGCGCTGCTCTTGATCTGTCTCTAGCTGTTCCATTCATGGGGATCCACCCCACCTAACCCCTACCTGGCCTGGGGTATCCTGAGAGTCTGCAGCCCTTCTTATCCCCCCTGCCCTCCACAGTGGAGTCCAGGGCCTGGATGGCCCAGGGGCACTCAGTCCAGAGGTAAGAGTCATCCGGAATCACTAATCCTTGCCAGCCGGTCCTTCTTCAGGTCTGACCTGAGTCCCTCTTGCTGGCAGCAAAGCTTTCACCTTCTGTCCTCTGACTACCATTTCAACCCCCACCACAGTTTAAGTCTCATTGCCCCTTCTCTGTCCTAGCCCATAATCTCCCTTGCGCCATACCCACCAGTCCAGCAGGAAGGCAGCCCAGAGCCTTAGCCAAGGGCAGACACACTCCCACTTCCTCTGTTTCCTAAGTGCCTGCTGCATGCCCAGCCCTTGCCAGATTCCCACCTTTATCTCACTTGTCCTCATCACAAACCCAAGGCCCGAGATTCTTGCCCCATTTCAGGGAAGCTCGGGGAGGTGGAAATGTGCCCAGGTCACTTCCTGGAGTCAACAGGGCCTTCAGAGGATGTGACTGCCCCTGTCAGGGCAAGTCAGAGAGGCTTCCAGAGGGCACTCCTGAGCTGGGCTTTGAAGAAATAGGAGGTTGCGCTTCCGGCCAAAGGGAACTGAGCGTGCAAGGCTCAGGGATAGGAAAGGACCCAGCAGATCCAGAGACAGGGTTATTTCAGTGGGGCAGGGACGAGGGATGTGAGAGGACAGTAGGGACACCCCGACAGGTCTGGGGACTCCCACATGGGTGTGAGCCTCCTTTGTATTCTGATTTGCATGAGTGAGTCAGGCCTGAGTCAGGGCAGCCTTGAAGGTCCCAACTCCTTCCACATTCAGCTCTGAGGTCCCCTCAGCCAAGACCCTGCCCGCCCCGCCCCCTCCCCCCCACTCAGGACTGCATCTTCAGGCCCCCTCTGCACAGAGCTGCACTCTGGGTTCAAGGGAAGGCCCAGTGATGGGGGGACTGGAGGGAGAGGAAGGCAGGCCCAGGCTCCACACTGAGGCCTGAGCTGCTCCACCACTCAACCCCTCCTCCCCTGCACGCCCTCCCCTCCCACCCCCCACTGCCCCAAACAGGCTAGGCAGGGACCCTAGCATCCAGACCTCAGAAAACCCCTCAGAGTGTCCCACATAGGAACCAAGAACAATACACATGCAGCTTTAGCCAGGCCAGGTCTACAAACCACAACCTACCAGCATCACAAACACCTCATACAGCCTCTAGGGACACCCATCTCACACCACTCGGCAGCCACACAGCAGATCTGCCCCTCCACCACATACACCCCCTTCGGCCCCCACACTCCCTGACTATGTCCAACTGCCCCCAGAGCCCCACGATGCCCACTACCCCCCAACCCAATCACCAGGTGATACCTATGGGCAGGGCCGCATTTGATCCACCACCCTCCTGGGTGTTCTCAGGACTCCGCGCGAAGCAGGCAAGGGGCCTTGGAGACACTTCCCTTAGATATGAGGAACTAGGCGGGGGCTGGGCTCCCGGCCCAGAAGGTGCAGAAGTGGCCCCCACCCGCTGCAGCAGCTATTTCCCTCCAGCCCAGCTATAGGCAAAGGCAGCAGGTGCAGCCCTCAGGCAGGCAGCTGATTGATCCCTGGGCCAAGGAGCCTACTTTGTTTCTCTCAGGGATGGGGGGGGGGACGGGCACTGCATACTGGACCCAAAGAATTATACCAGAGTCTCCTGCCTTGCCGCAGCTCCGAATCTCTGCCCCATCACTTGCCCTGGCACCAGATTTCTGCCCCAACCCATCCATGGTGTGGCCCATCCTCTGGGGTCCTCTGAGCAGCAGCCCTCAGGACAATGAGGACTAAGTTGGGGCCCCAGCAGCTGGGTGTATGAAGAGCTGCCTCAGTCCCCTGGTGGGGAGCTGGGGGCCACTAGTGAGTCCCTAGGACTCTAGGTCAGGGCCCTTTCCCCCCAGGATGCAAGGCAAGTCCAGGTCCCAGTCCTGGCTCCATCAGTTCTTGCCTGAAGTGCTGGGAAAGTCTTGTCACATTTTGAGCCTCAGTTTCCCCCTCCATAAAGCAGAGCTGTCACCCAGATGACTATGACACGTCACCATGTATGTACTAGAGACCACACTCACTCGTCATCTGCTCACTCCTCTGCTGCGAAGACAGACACTTCCTGTTCCTTAGCCCCAAGGCCTTGGCCTGTCCTGACCAGAGGGGCCCTTGGTGCTGGCCTTGTAGCCAGGCTCTAGTCTAGACCCCGCAGCACTCTGGGGCTCTCCATTACCCCAGCCCCCAATGACTATCACACCCTGCCTCCAGCCACGTCCCCCTGCAGGGTTCCAGACTGGATACCCCACTGCCCCCTGGACCTCCGTCTGGGTGGCCCCAGGCACTGCACAGTCCCCACCCCACCATGCACTCTCCAGGGAGAGTGCTACCTCCAACAAGGCTACCTCCGACCTAGGTGGGACCTTTGAGCAAATTAGAAAAAAATGCCTCTTCCTTCAGGAGCCCCACAGCAGGACCTGCAGCTCAGCAAAGAGGACAGGCTAGGTTGCAGGACCCCCTCTCCCAGCTCTCACCTCACCCCCTCCTAGCCAGATACCCTTGGACAGTGCACAACATGCACATCGCACACAGTGGACCTGGTGAGAGGTAGGCCATTTTAACAACCCCTTGGGGTAGCCAGTTGAGCATCATCCTAAAAAAATATAAAACCAGTTTTATTCATGCCCATGGTGCATTAAAGACTAGGGGACAGTAAACATCCCTGAGCTCAATTTCAGGCCTAGCCCTAATTCCCACCCTAATCTTGAAAGACTATCACTTTCTACAACTTTCATGTCTGTACTGTTTAAAGTTTTTATAGTTGTGTATCACTTTTATAATTAGAAGACAAAATGATAAAAGTCTCTTAAGTCTATTAGAATTGAGTTTGTCCCAGTACGTTCCTCAAAACCATTATTAAAAAATACCCTTATGATTTTAAATGTAACATGAGTAGACGACTAAGAGGACAGTGATAAACGAAGCTGATTTCCTGGGCCATCTGGACTGGAGAATGAGAAACTGAGACCCAAAGCTCACTCCCTCCCTCCCACCATGGTCTTATCCTCCCCAAGGTCTAAAACACAGCCTAGCAGATAAGGACGGGAAGGCCAGCAGCAGAGTGCAGCCCAGGGACTTTCAAATGGGAAATGGACTGAGGTCCATTAGTAAACATGAGACTTCAGAGTCCCGTGGTTGGTCCTCTAGACAGCATCTGACCCCATCCTAGCCCTGACCGTCACCCACGTTTCCCCAAACCCCACCGGGGGCCCCCTCATGCCCAAGCCCCACCCTGAAGAGGGTCAGCTAGGAAGGAAGGTATGGAATCAAGTGTGACTATCTGGAGTACCTCACTTGCAAATTAATGAAACTGAAAGTTAAATGATTTGGGGTTTAGGCCTTGTCAAAGTCTGTGACATTCGAATCCCCCTTGGCCGACCATGTACTCCCACCTTCAAACAGATCACTCAGGATCACTCTGGGCCATTCCCTCCCATTTCTCCTGAGCCTCCTCATTACCTTATTTTGACACACACCTCCCTCTCCATCCCCACTGCGCCCATCCACTCCAGCCTCCCAGGCAGGCCTGGATCTCCAGGGCCTCCTCCCTGCTTCCCGCCCTTGCCCCACCTTTAGCCAGCACACCCTTCAGCCTACCCCGTAACTGCCCCCAAGGCAGAGCCCCTCACCTAACCCTAACCACATAGCCCTGACCCACACCCAACTTCCCTGTGCCCCAGGCCTTCACTGCTCAGGCACAGCACCTGAGGAGACCTGGGACACTCCCCGCAGGAGCACACGCGGCTCTGGTCTGTCCCCTGACCTCAGGCACCGTAGTCCTCTCCTCAGCTGGGGGCTCCCCAGGTAGGGTAAGGCCAGGGCTGCTACAGGGTTACTCCAGGAAGGTCCTCCTCTGTGTCCACTGCCCCCTACAGCGGGGCAGGGTGGGGACGGGGCAGGGGGGTGGCTCTTAACACTATAAATGAGGCAGAAACAGGAAGAAACAGGGCTGACCACATGGTGGGTGGGAGCGCCCAGGGCTGACAATAGGTTCCCAGGCAGCAGGAGTGGGCAGAACCAGAGTCACATGCTGGGACTCTCAGAGGGGTTGAGGGCTAGCCCTGGCCCTGGCCTGGGAGAGGGACGGAAGGCTGCTTGACTCCATGCTCTCTGAGCTGCCCCAGAACCTGATGTGCCTACCCACCCAGGAGGAGAGACTTGGCTCCCCTGCACCTGAGAACTAGCAGCCCAGGAGAACAGAGACCCGAACCTCCCTCTCCCTAGGTGGCCCCTGGAATGGAGAAGCCCAAATATAAGCAGACCCCTTGATGCTGGCACCTGAAAGGAGTAAGCTGCCTGTCTGCCTGGGGTGGAGGTGACCAGACTGGCAGGGCGGGCGCTGGAAAGGAGAGAGAGAGACCGGGTACCGGCCTCACAGGCTCTGGCCTCCAGTGTGATGTGTGATCTCAGCCTCCCCAGCTGTAGAGCCAGACAGAAGACGAGAAGCCTCCCTGACTCGGCCTCTCCTCTCCAACTCACGGAGAACATTCTAACCCACTATCCGACCGGGCCATCCCTGCCTAAAACAACAAAAGGTGGTGATTATGAAGTGCTTACCATCTACCAGGTGCTGTGCTAAACACCTGTGGATTGCTTTATACCATCCTCACGACAGTCAAGAAAGTGAGTGGTTTTAGCCCACCTTAGAGATGAGAAAGAAACTAAGCCTCAGAGAGGTTAAGTAACTTGCCTAAAATAACACAGGAGCCAGCATCTGACCCAAGGGCTGCCCGGGCCCCTCCTTCTACTCCATCTCCGCAGAGGGAACAGTGCAGAGGAAGGCAGAGAGCAGGGAGGACACGGGGGGGTTGAGTGGGCAAGAGAGAGGGAGCATGAGTGCAGGCTGAGAAGGGCCTTGAAGGCTAATGCTAAGACACCTGCCCTTACTGTTCAGACAGCTGGAAGCCATGAAGGCAGCAGGGCGCTTCCGGGATGGATCACAGGGCGGCAGGTGGGCGGGTGGCCGGGCGCCCAGGGGTGCCCGGCTGCTGGGAGACTTGGGAATTCACATAATCTCTGAGTCTCCAGTTCGCCATCTGCACGATGGGGATTACGACAGTTCCACCATGCAGGCTTGTGAGGAATGAATGCATGCCTTCAAAACACAGCCCAAATCTGACCGGTTCTCACTCTCCAGAGACTTCCCACCTCCCCCAGACTAAACGCCAAAGCCAGTACATGGCCTGCCAGGCTGCACGGTCTACCCCCACTGTCTCTGCCTCCTTGCTGTTACTCCAACCCACTCTGTGTGCTCTAACCTCAGAGCTGGGCACTGGAGCTCTTCTGCCTGGAATACTCTTCCACCCATCTGATGACTCACTCCCACACTTTTTCCAGCACTTTCTCAGAGGCAAGGCCTTCCTTCCCTGAACACTCTACCTAAAAATGTGCCCCCCGTGAGTCCCTGACCCTGTGTCGTTTTTCACCTTATCACTGTTGGGTTACATACTCGGATGCCACATACCACTGTTGGGTTACACTACATTTATTTGTTCATTGTCAGTCTCCTCAACCAGAGGACAGGGCCATTGTCTCATTCACAGCCCTATGCCCAGTAGCCAGAAGTGGCCGGCCCCTGGAGAAATGGATGAATGGACATTCACAAAGGCCTGGCTCACCTCAGTCAGGAGCTTGGGACAGGGGCCTGCGATGCGGGTAGGGAGAGGGATGGTTGGACAAGGTGTCCAATAAGGTGTCAAGGTTCAGACTGGAGTTCTAGGAGTCAAAGATTCAACTCCGAGGTTCCTTGGCCCCCTCTGTGGTTGGGCTTGCCCCTTCTCTGCACCTGAAGCTGCCGCAGCCACCTCCTGCTGTGCTGGCCTGATAAAGCCCACTCAGGGAGCCCTCACCCGCACAGAGGAAGTGTGACTCTCAGACCCCCCACCCCCACCCCGCCCGCCTTGCTGCCCACCCGGAGCAGGTCAGAGCCCGCCCAGACTTCCAGGAGTCTCTGAGACCAGCCCTGCCCCCTCTGCCCTGCCTACCCCTTCCATGACTATTACCCCGTGGGGTTCAAAGGGCCTCCACCCTCTGGCTCCTGTCACTCACTCCTCTCCCATCTCATTCCCTCCACTCCCACTGCCTGACACTTGACCTCCAGGTCTTTGCTTATACCGTTCCCTCTGCCTAGAACATCATTCTCTCCCTTGCTCTTCAGGGTAGAGCTTCAAGTGCACTTGAAGTTCAAGTGTCAACTTCAAGGGTCACCTGCTCCAGGAAGCAGTCTGTGACTTGCATGGCCACAGCCCTGATCACACTGGGATGTCACTATCTGTGACTCTCTCCTCACAGACTTGGCTGGGTGCTCCTTGAAAGCAGGACCAGGGTCTGATTCCCCTGCATCCAGCCTGAGGTTGGCAGACAGTGAATATCTGCTGATTGAATGAACATCTCCCAATTTTATACATGGAAATTTAGTGCCCAGGCAAGTGATGACTTGTCCAAGGTCACAGTGCAATCAGTGGCCGGAATGTGGCTAGAACCTGGCCTCTGGCTTCCTAGATCATGCACCTCCCATTCCCCTCGTGCCCACCCAGTTACAGCTCTAGTCTCCTGCCTGCCAGACCCCAGGCCTGCCTTCCCCCAGCGCTCCATACCCACCAACTACCTGCTCCTTAGGCACTGGGCACCCAGAGAGGTGCAAGAAACCAAACTAACCAGGGCCACAGGGCAAGTCAGCACCAGGACCCAGGACGCCCAGACTGGACCCCCTTCCACTAGCCTGTTCCTTGGAAGAAGTGGGAGGGACCAGTCCCCTCAGGTGACCTCAGAGATATGGCAGCAACCCCCGCCCCGACTTGGGCTAGGCAGGCCCAGCACGGAGAAATATGGGTTTTCAGGTCACTGGCAATAGAGGCAAATGAGTGTCCTGGTTCATGTCTCAAAAACAGAAACTGGAACAGAACCACTAGAACAACTAGATGTGCTCCCTGGATCTTTGGCCTCCCTCCCTAGGCTTAGTACATCTATTTTCACAGCTGAGGAGACAGAAGAGGGAGGAAGAGCCCCAGTCTGAGGGGAGAGGTAGGCGTTTAGCTGAGGCTCCAGCACCCCTTCAGCAAGCAAGACAGACCCCACCCCAAAGCTGGCCTGTTGTCATCTGGCAAAGCCTCGTCCCCAACCCTGCTCTCCGAAGCGCCCTTTTCCCCCACCAGGCTAGGGTTGGCTCTGGGAACAAACTCTGCCATTTCAGCTGCAGACTCACAGTGGCCTGCCTAGATGAAGGTCCCTGCTTAAATGGATAAAGCCTCACCTAGCTCACATATCAAGGAGCGCAACGCCCAGCACCTCCTACCCCGATCCACTGGGATGCTGAATGCTGATCACACCTGCACAAAGGTGAAATCACAGGTCCTCCAAGGATGCATCTGGGCCCAATAGCACCCACGGGCACATGCACGGTGCCTGCCCAGAGGGTGCGGAGCAGGAAGGAGATTGGAAGCACAACCCAGGAAGGAACACACCCAGCCAGGAAGTCTCCAAGGAGGAAAACACTTCTCTCAGGGGAGGGAACAGGCCACCTTCCCACAAGGTGGCTCCCACTCTCATGCCCAAGGCCCTTTGAGGGCAGCTGCTGTGCCCATAGGCTCAGAGGGGCACCGGAAGGAGCGGGTGAGGGTGGCAGCATTGCAAAATATTCAAAGGCCCTGAGCCAAGGCCCAGCCTCCCTGCCCCCTGAGGAGGGGCAGTGCCTCCCTTAGGGCTCCCAGGCTCAGGTCTCTGTCCACCAGACTGTCATGGCCCTTGAGCCTGGCTCTGATCCTCCAAGACTGGACCTGGGCCTGCTGAGCCACATTCCATGTTGGCCCTGGGAGGACCTGGCTCACCCATCAGCGTGACCCAGACCTTGCTCGGTGACCCAGCCAGCCATCAGCTCTCCCTGGGCCTCCCCTCAACCCCATCCTGGTATCCAGGATGACAGCCCCACTGCCAGCAAATGAAGAGGATGCCTGGCTTCTACCTGTTCCCTCCCCGTTCCCCACCGAGGTGGCTCTCTCTTCTGCTACCACCTAGTCCCTTCTAGGGTCTGGTTCTCAGATTTCTTGAAAGGCGACAGCTGGGTGCTCATGCTGGGGGTGGGGGTGCAGAGAGCACACGGAGCCTGGAGGCCGGCTGTACCACTGACCCCCAGGAGCAGCTCTGAGAAGCTCCAGGCCTTGTCTGTCTGGCACCAGCCAGCCAAGGTGTGGCACAGGACTCAGCCTCAACTCAGGGGTTATCCAGCCCAATTTGAGGCTTTGCAGGCTCTTGGAACCCAGAATTTTGGAAATTTAGAAGCTGGGAATCACCAGCACACAAAACCCTGGAATCCTTGAATCCCCAATGCCTAGAATCTCACTCAGAATCCTAAAATCCTAGCTGCTCAATGTGGGGAGAGAGAGGAGTGGAGAAGGTCCCCTACCCCACCTTACCTGCTCTGTTTGATTCGTTCCTGTCCTGATGTGTCCACACCTAGAGACTGGGGTGGAAGCTGCCTCTGTAAAGATCAAGGGAAGCTGAGTTCAGAGCCCTGGCCCCGGCATTGTGGTGGAAAGGAGGAGAGGGGAGAAGAGAATGCCAGGAGCAAGGCAGTGCCCTCTGGGGCAGTAGGGAAGGAGGCAAAGGAGACCCAGGCATATGGGGTAGCAAGATGCAGGGGCAGCTCCCCAGTCCTGGGGGCTGTCCCACTCCAATACTGGCCTGGCCAGAAGGAAGTAGGGCCAGGCCAGACTACCCCAGTGAGAAAGATGTTAGTTCCTTGCCATGGGAATGGAGACAGAGGAGTGGTCATGAGAGGTCCCAATCCTCCTCTCTCTCCCCCTTGCCCTCACAACAATGAAGATAATAAGGAGGATGAAGATTTTGCCACATTCCTCCCTGCTGTGGTCGGTGGGGGAAGGTGGCCTCTCTGACCTCTGAATCCTCCTCTGGACCCCTCTGGCACTGAGCACCACACTCTTGACCATAGCTGGTCCCTGTTTCTTGGCCTCGCGGCTCTGGAACCATGTCCCCCAGGTTTGTTCATTCAGTCACTGACATCTGGCTGGTCCACATCCCAGGCACCATAAGGGGACTCAGTTTGGGCAGGGAGAAAGACTCAGGCCCTGTGAGAAGGCAGGTGGGCAGCGTGTGAGGGAAGTCAGGGCTTCAGAGGCCCAGGAGGCCCTGACCAGGCCCCAGGCAGGGAGGTGGCATGCGGGCCTCAGAGCCTCTGCCTGGGTGTCGGTTCCAGCTCTCCCTTTCCTCAGCTGAGGGACCACAGGCAAGTCCCTTGGCTTCTGCTCACCTCAGTCTCCTCATCAGCAAAACAGGGCCCGGGAGAGCCGTTGTATTCAACAAAGCCCAGAGCAGACAGGACAGGACAAGAGCAGCGAGCAGACCTCCAAGAGGTGCTTGTCCCCATGGGGGGCTCAGAACTTGACAGCAGTCGGTCCCGTCTACAAGCAGGGTGCCCATGCAGGCCCGCCGTCCCCACAGCTGGCTGCCAGCAATGTCACTTGACCATGTGGCCCTCCACGCCCTGCCTGCCACCCAGACTGGGAATTCCCAGGGTAGAACAGGGTTTGGATCTCCTCCACCTGCAGTGTCTCCCAGTGCTCAGAGTTCTCACTGTGAGGAGGGAGAGATTCAGACTCCCAGCTCTTCCCTGTAATGGGTGATCTTAGGCAAATCACTTCACCTTTCCGGGCCTGTCTCCTCAACAAAATGGGAATGGTACCTACCCCACCAGATTATTCTTGAGGATTAAATCAGTCCAAAAAAATGCTTCCACAGTGCCTGGCACATAGTAAGCTTCCAAGAAACAGTAGCTACTGCCACTATTACTACTACTGTTAAATAATAATGTTGTTACTGAACTGGCCACTGAATTCCATATCCCCTCCCAGCCACTCGGACTGTCCCAATGGTCTGGAGCAGATGTCCTGAGTACAGGACAGACCTTTTCCCTTCTCAACTGTGCTCAAAAGGCTGAGACAGAGGAAAAACTCCACAGGAAGGTCACGTGGAAGACCAACCAGGCACTGTCCCCCCAGCCCCCGGCCATCCCTGACACCTGGGGGTCATCGGCCTCTTTGGGCTGTCCTCCCCAGGGCCCTCATCAGAATGTACAGGTCTGGGGGCCTGATGGGGGCAGGGGTAAGGGGACACGATGTCCTCTCTGATCAGGGCTGGGGGGACTGGTGTTGAGTTAGAGGCAGGGCCTGAGCTCTGTGGGCAGTGTACTTGTAGGGGATCTCTGAGGGCCCCTCGTATCTTCCTGCTGTTCAGATCCTTGGAGCAGCCGCCTTAGCACAGAACCCCTTCCTGAAATATGAAACACCCCTCTGTGCAGGGCCATGAAGGGGGCTGAGGTCAGCCAGACTGAGACCAGAGGAGGGGGTGAGAGGGCCCACCCAAGGGTCTGGACTCTACCCGTCAGGGAGGGCTGGGTCTGCTTGGCTGGGGTCACACTCTGCTCAAGGCTGCCTTGGCCACCACCCAAGGGAAAGCCCCTCACTGAGTGGACCCTGGACTGAGCTCAAGGGGTAAGGTCAAGCCGGGGGAGGGGAAATCAGGCAGAAGGAGGCAAAGGAACACCTGACTGATCCTGCCTCTACCACTTATTTGCTGTTTGGGGAGGACGAAAGTGGTTCACATACATAAAAGTGCCCACACCAGTGCTCTGTGCCTATTACTACCATCCTTCTCAGGGATGTGACTACTCAGCTTTCTGAGGTTGTTCCCCCCTCCATGTTACTGGCTGGTGATCCCCGTCTCATGGAATGATATGAAGTGAAATAAAGTGCAAATGTACAGCGTCAGGAACACGATAGGAGCTCAAGTCAAACAGAGCTCCCTCCCTTTCCCTCTTCTTACTCCAAGAGGGCCCAGACTAGGGGTCGGATCAGTCCTGACCCCCACCCACCAGGGCTCACTGCCTGATCCTGGTCTGATCTCTGGCCCTTGGCCTCAGTCTCCCCATCTGTGAAAAAAGCTTTTGGGCCAAGTGGTATCTGAGTGTCCATGACCATATCTATTCCAGTCTCCCTCCCACCTCCATTCCCTCCTTCCTTCTCCATTTCCAACTCATGTCCTACTGCATCCCTCCTGCTGCAACAGAACCCGTGGGAGCCTAAAGTTGGGTGGAGGGGACAGCTGGTGAGCAAGCGGTATGAGGCCTCCAGCAACCCAAGGCCCACCCCAGGCTCCCAAGGGTTAAGATCCAGAGCGAAGGGCGGGGGGTGGGGGTGTTCAGCAGGGTCAGCGCTGGACAGGCGGGCCTAGAGCCCAGGGCCTGCCTCCCCTTCCCCCACCCTGGGAACAGAGGCTACTTGTTTGGGCATCAGCCGGCTGGCTTTGAGCTTGGCTAAAGGAAGAGTGGGGTGGGGAGGGGAGAGGGCCCAGAGAATAGAGGGAACTCCCCTCTCTTTAGCCGATGCCCTAGTCTTAGTCCTAGGCTAGTCCACCACTCGCCCCTAGGACTCTCAGAGGCCCCTTACCCCTCTGAACTGACCCCTTCCCTCCAGGTTCTCTCGTTCCTTCATTCAAACACTCATTGCAGGGGATAAGATTTACACTCAGGCCCAATTCTTCCCCAGTGGTCTCTCTCTCGAGCATGAGACCAGGGGTTATCAGCCCATCCTACAGATGGGGAAATGGAGGCTCTGAGAAGTGTGGGGACTTGCAGAGTCACATGTTCGATGGCTGCACAGGGACTACCCCACGTCCCAGTCATCCCCAGGGCTCTGCAGGCCCTTCCCCACAGAGCTCCAAGGAGACCTTTCCCAAGCTGTGCCACTATGAAGGACTGAAAGGTGAGGCACGGAGAAGCAATAAGCAACCCACCTGTGAGGTCCCAAAGGACCTAGAAGATATTTTTTTTTTTTTGGATGGGGAGAAAATTTCTGGAGAGGAAGGGTGGGTAAGACAAGCAACCTGCACAAAGGGCTGAGGTTTCAGGTACAGAAAAGCCTGACTGGAGCCTGAGAGGCGGTGGGGGTGAGGCTGGGGCGATGAAGCGTGGGGGCAATCTGGGCCCCAGGTTGCCTCTGCCACCTCACCAGTTGTCAGGACTGTGCCTGGAATGACCCCCTTTTGCCCGACTCCTGTGAGCAAGTGGTGAACGAGGAGGCAAGGTCCCCCAAGCCAGGATCTGGACAATCCCCAACCAGCCATGGGACACATGGGGATGAGTTCTCGCTATACCCTGCCCCAGCTACCCCTTCCAGCCATACCCATCTCCTCAAATATACCACGAAAATTCCTGCCTTTGCACAAGCTGTGCTGTCCTCTGGAGGGTCCTTATCCTTGCTAATTGCCACTTCACTTCCAAGGCGCATTCCAGTCATCTCCTTCTCCCTGGGCCTCCAAGAGTCCCAGTCCCTGATTCTATCTCAGTACCTGTCTGCACTTGTCTTCCAGATTCTGCTGGGATCTTTCTACCCTGTAATGAGCTTGCTGGGAGGTCTCCCCTAACCTGGGCACGCTCTGCTTTCCAAGGACAGACATCCTGGGTGCCTCAGTCTGGACCTTGGTGCTCAGCACACAGTCAAATCCTACCTGAATACCTCCACAAATCTGTACCACCCTGCAGCAACCACCCCCCCCCGCCGGCCCGCTGCCAGCCCCTTCCCTGCAACCAAGCCTGGGGATCAAGGAAAGCTCCCCAGCACAAGAGCTTTGGGGGAGGGAAATGCATATGCCAGAAACCATACTGTGATCGTTCCTGATCAGAGTTCCCCAACACCAAAAACCACCCTTAGAGATCTTGGACCAAATGCCCACCCCATGCCCCCTAGGCTGCACTCCAAGCCTGCTCTCTCCAGTGCCAATAACCCACTCCCGGCTTGACCCCATTCAGTGAATACACATCTCCTCTTTCCAGCAATTGGGCCAGGTAGGGGCTCTTGGGAGGCCATGCCCCCATTTACTGGTGGGGAATTGAGGCACAGAGACCGGAAGTAGTCTGCCCAAGGTCACTGGAGCCCCAGGTTCAGGGCAAAGGGTCATACGAAAGTGCAGAGCTGTAAGGGTCTCCGCGGTTAACGAGGTGGGAGCCTTCATTTCACAGATGAGAAAAGCAAGGCGGCCGAGGGCGGGCTGGCTCCGGCTCCTGGGAACCTTCATGCCAAAGGACTAAGAGCTGGAAGCCCCCTGACCCGCCGGTTTGCCCTCCTCCCTACCGACTCTGGCCCGACCGCACATCCTCAGGTGATGACCCTCATCCCCATCACCAGACGAGAGCAGACAACTACCCTAGGAGAAACGCCCGCGGAAGTAGGCGCCGGGCGCACAACCGGCGCGCGGCCTTGGCGTTCCCTTCTGCGAAATGGGGAAACTCTGGTCAACACCTGGCGAAGGGGCGGCGGGCGGGGAGGTCCCGGCAGCCTCACTTACCTGTTCTGACCGAGGACTCCACGCGGGGACGCGGGGACCCGGGACCCGGGGTCCCGGCGCCGTCACTGACTCACGCCGGCGTAGTGAACTCGCGGCCGCAGGCCGGGCGCGCCCACCCCGCCGGGTGCTTCCGCCCGCCCCACGTGACGCCCCGGGGAGGGGAGGGCCGGAGGGGCAGGGACCCGCCCCCTGCTCCGCCCCGCCTAGTCGCGGTCTCTGAGTCCGCGGGCCTGGCCCGCCTAGCGGACCCGTCCGTCTGTGCGTCTCCCGTGCCCCTCTCGTTGCTGGCAGATCCGTCTCTATCTCGTGAGGTTCAGATCTACCTCCACCTCTCCGCCCGCTGAGTCTCCATCTCTTCCTGAATCTCCCAGCCTCTTGCCACCCTTCTCCTGGTGACTCTACCCCCCGGGGGGGCGGCGGGAAATGAGCCACACAACACTCCCAAACCCCCTCCCGCCCCAGGGGCCCAGACCCCCAGGGTGGAAAGAGGCAGTTGGAGGCAGGACGACCTAGGTCCCTAACCTTCTCCTCCTGGAAGTCCTTCCCCACCTCATTCTCCGAGGATATCCCACCTCCCTCTCCGAGCCCACATCCCCCAGGGGCAGGGTGGTGGGGAAGAGTCCTACCCAAAGGGCTCCAGGATCCCTTGACAGAAGGCTGCATACAGCCTGAGGTCCTGGCACCAAGACACCTTCACTGGCTGAGACTGGGGAGATGTCTGCCCATCCTGCCAGCACATACACAGATAAGGGCCCTGGGTTTGGCAGGAATTCCTGGGTCCTGTGTCCCTGTCACCTCTGGGACCAGCCCAGTCAAGAGACCCTAATTTCTCTGTGCTTCTATTTCTCCAAATGCCCGATGGAGATATTTGAAAGAACAGCTCTCACCAGGATGGGGCATGGGGGTTGACTCTGAGATTAGGAGTCATTAATCTGAGCACCTACTACATGCCAGGCCCAGTGCTGGGCAACTTATTCCTTTTATCTGAATCCTCATACCTCTCCTTGAAGGCAAAAATCATCACCCCAGGTTAGGGATTAGAATATGAAGCTCCAAGAAGTTCCAGGACTTGTCCAAAGTTACAAAGCCAGTATTGGGCAAGCCTGGGATTGGAACCCAAGTTTTGGTGAGTTATAGAATCTCCTGCCTACACTCCACTGGACATCCACCTTGCCCCTCTAGAAAAGAGTCAACTCCAAGTAGGCTATATCTTCCTGATAAGGCTAAGGCCAGTCACTTTCCAGGAGGGGAGGACAGGGCCAAACCTTGAAGAGCACTTCCCAGCTCCAAATTCATATGGGGTGCAAAAACACTAGAGAGGGGCAGAGCACAGAGCCCTCCTCCTCCCAATCTGATAGCAGGGGTGTCCCTCAGGCAGCAGAGGGTACCTGGAGGTCATCGAGAACAAGGGAGATTCAGGCACCCCTCTAGATCTCAAAGCCTAGACTTCAAAACAGCCAGGTGGAACACAGTACCAGGGGACTGGCATCTGATCACTTGCAAAGGACTGGGAACCCAACCTTTTCTGTTAACACAGGCCTGAGGTCTTCAAAGTGACCTAGGGAAGTCTCGAATCACAGGACCTGGTCCCTCCACTGCACTGGAGTCTGATGACCCTCATTGCAACCCCCAACCTTCCTCCTCCAGAACATGCTGTCCCCAATCTTCATTCTGAGGCCCACAGACATGTGGTCTGAGACCCAGGAACCTCGCCCCCTTCCTTCCATGATGACTGGAGACGGTCAGACCCTCCACTTCTGCAGCTTGTACTCACATGGTAGAACCTCACCCTCTGACCCCTGACCCGAGGCCTCTGGCCAGACCTACTTCTTCTCTTAGAGCAGTGAAAGATGGCCAAAGAGCCTGGAGCAAATGGCAGAAGGAACAGGCAACAAGGACGGGTGAATGGATGAGGGAACTAATGAATAGACACAGGAGAAGAGAACACACTATGGGCAGGAGGCAGGGATGAGATAACCTGACATACTCCCTCCTCCCCACCTACACATGGGGAAATGAGGGGTTGCCTAAAGGGGCAAAGGCCAGGTGATCAATAATGAAATTAACAAAATGAACTCTAGGAGATGGGGATTAAGGGCAGCGGCGGGTGGCGGTCGTGCCCCAGGGAGGTGGGAAGCAGGCACAGCGACGAGCCGGCTGAGGCTGTGGGATCCTTTATTGGGGCTGCGTCCAGCCAGGCCGCCGCACCAGCCTGGGCCCGAGCCCAGCGTCCCTAAGAGGCACAGGGTGTGGGGGAGGGGAGAAAGCGCGGGAGGATCCGCCACCCCTGGCCCCACTCCATCTTGTCTTGGTCCCTGCGGTGGTGCCGCGCTCAGGTGAGCGAGGTGTCATCGTCGCTGCCCTCGCCGCCTGCGCCACCCAGGCGCTCCTCCCGGCTCTCTGTCACCGCGCTCTCATCGATGTTCTCCAGCGAGTCCGCGTGCTGCACGGAGAGCTCCGACAGCGCCAGGCTCGGCAAGGGGCTCTGCTCTGGGTGGAGCCACGGCTTGAAGTGCGGCTGATGCTTCTGCTTCCATTCAGGGTACTTGACGCACGCCTTGTACATCTTCTTCATGGCCTGCGGGGCCGCCGCACAGCCGAGTCAGGGGTGGACGCGGACGGGGACTGAGTCTTCGCCACGTCCCGGCCTGTGCCCTCCAGCGGCTCAGTCCCCGGCTCCCGGGATCCTGACTCTGGCCCATTTCATGACTCCGCCCCTCAGCCCTGACTCCGCCCCCTGACTCCCAGTCTCCATCCCTGACCCACCCCCTCATCCGAACCCTCTCCCCCAGCTTCCATACCCCAAAGTCCCAAGGCCACTCACCTTGGGAGCCAGGAACTGAGAAGATTTATTCACTACCCACTTGGGTAAGGAGCCTATGAGAGCAGGGAAGGGTAATGAGGAGAGAAGGAAAGCAGCCGCCTCAAGGACCCAGCCCCCACCAAACATACATACCAGCCCGCTCCTTCCAGCCTGGGGCTTCCAAAGAGACTACCCTCTTCTCTCCGGGAGGTGGGGGGGGGGGGGAGGCTGTGAGGCAAGTCCTATAAGACTACATCATCCTCACTTTCTCTTTCCACCTCAGCCCAAGGTCTCCAGGCTCAATTCTGTTGTGTCCCCCCAGACCCACCCCCTACACCCCTCCTGTCCCTCTGCTGAGCCCCAGAGGACCGTATGGAAGAAAACCACAGGGTCCTACGTGACCACAGGCTACAAGTAGGTTGAAATCATGACCCACCCAGCTCCCGCCTGCCACCTCCCCTCCACTGACATCCCCCTTCTCATACCCAACCTGTGAATGGCCTTGATGCTCAGCCCCTCATCTACCCATCTTTCCACGCCCCCTGCCCCAGGGGGCTGCTACATAGGCCTCTTGGCTGAGTACCCCACCCTGGCCTGACCTGGAATCCACAGCCCACCTGCCCACCCTTTCTCATTCCCAAGTGTCTACTCTGCCTCCCAACACTCAGTGAGGTGCTAGAGGGCCCTGGGCCTGGGTCACTGGACCCTCAGTGGGGCCGGGGCATACCCGGGCAAAGATGTTCAGGGCTTACCCACCCTCTAGACAGTCACCCATTCACTCACTCACTCCACATCCACTCCATGATACCTACTCTGGCACAGTCCCAGGGACCCAAAGAGCAGCTCACTGTCTGGGGCCCAACTGGGGCCAAGGGCTCTGCTAGAGGGGAATGAGCCCGCCAAGCAGGGAGCCGGTGGTGACTCTGGGTATCGGTGACTTTGGTATTGGAGACAAAGGAGGTGACATCTGAAGCAGCCCTAGGGGCATGAGTGAGAAAGGAGAGGTGTTTCGAGGCTGAGGGAAAGTGCTGCCTAGACAGGGAGGTGGGACCATGTAAGGTATGAGGAGGCACTGGGAAAGCTGGGGAGGGGGCTTAGACTTTACTCTGAATGCAACAGCCAGAGAAGAATTTTAATCAGAAGAGAGTCATGAGGAAAGGCATGTTTTGGAAAAGTCCCTTGGTAGCTGTAAGGACAGACAAGGTGTCTGAGTATGGAGAGAAAGGACAGATTCAGGAGCTATTTAGGAGGTAGAATCAATAAGAATGGGTGGCCAGATTTGGGAGCTGAGCAGAGGGCACCCCAGTCAACCCCCAGGTTCTTGGCATGGGTGACTGGGGGTTGGAGGCTTAGGAGAAGGCACAACCTAGAAGGGGAGATAGTTCAGCACTGGACACAGTGAGTCTCAGGTCCTGGAAAGATATCTTGAAGGACGAGTCCAGGAGGCCAATGGCCACAGGGATCTGAATCCCAGCAGAGATGCACGTCAGCTGGCCACAGAAGCCTTGGGAATAGCTGAGCCCTCCCAAGGGAAAGAGAACTGAGGCCTGGAAAACTCAGGTCTCCAGGATGGGCAGAGGATAGGAGCCAGCAAGACAGATGGAGTGAGAGTAGCCAGCGAGCGGGAAGCAAGTCAGAGCCTAGGGGTGCGGGAGTCCAGGAAAAGAGCTCCAAGCTTTATCATGGAGCAGCGTCTACCACCTTGGCCTTTGATTTTCAAACCATTATAAAGTCTCAAACCTTGGTTCAAATGATATTTTGGAAGGCAGCTATGCTCACCACTATACCACCAATGCATCAAATGATATTTTGGATGGAGATGCCCCAAAATACAAAACAGCTCCTAATAGAGGCCCTTTTTGATCCCTAATCAAAATTAGGGATCAAAAATCAGATCCCTGGCCTACTGATCTGGTCACATCCCCTGTGGTATAGGAAAGGATCCCATGATGGGCTGCCAGGGCCAAGCCCTCACCTTTGGGGTCCACTTGGGCCAGGTAGGTGATGACGCAGCTCTTGGGCCCCGTGCTCTGGATGAGGTAGCCCGTCTGGATGGACACAGCTCGGACCAAGTCTTTCCGAGGCGGGTATTTCTGGGGATGGAAGGCAAAGGGAAGTGAGACTCAGGGTTGGGACAAAAGAAGTGTCTTTGTGAGTACACACACACACACACACACACAGAATTCGTTAGTTCAAACCCCCTGGCATCCACTCCAGGCCAGGCCTGATGCAGGGGTGAGGAGAAAGGGAGGACTCAGGCTAGGTCACCCCGTTCTCCTCAGGAAAGCCCCCAGTCTGGGGTCATGAGCACATACATGGGCACTCCCACACACACACACACACTCATCTTTGCCCAGGCCAGCTGTACCTGCCTGTCCTGCCTGCCATGGAGAACAAGGTGGCCCAGCCTCAGGGAGGGTCAGAGAAGCCTGCCTCTCACCCCTCGCACCCCCTTTCCCAGCCAGCCCATCGCACTCGCCCACAGTGATGGCCCTCATCACCCTCTTCCCATCTGCCTGAGAGCTCAGCAGGGAGACAAGAGCCATTATTCTCACTATACAGGAAGGAAACTGAGGGCCAGAGAGCATCATGCCCGGGCTGAAGTCACATGAAAGTCATGATGGCAGCCAGAGGCCTCTTCCTGGGCCAGGCCTGCAGGCCCGGTCGTACCTGGCACTTTCCCCTGCCCACCCAGCAGGGGAGGCAGGGAGACTCACGGGATGTTTGACTGAGTAGTTCATAATGATGTAATCAGTGCCCATGGGGAGCCAGGAGCGGAGGGTGATGACATCACGGTTCTTCAGGGGCTTTGGACACCTCCCTGTGGAGTGCAAGGGACAGTTCAGCCAGGCCACTGGCCTGACTACCTGCAAGGGTGGGCACAGCTGAGGCCCAGGACACAGAGATGCCTAGTTAACTGCCAATTCTCCCTGATCCAAATGGGTACCCCTCCACCTCCCAGCCTACAGTCCCAGAGCTGAGACTAGGAAAGGGACAGAGCAGAACCCTCTCCCCTCTCGTCTCGGGCCATTCCTGCTCACCACCTCACACGGCCCTTCCCTTGCTGGCCTGGCTGTTTGTCTATGTGAACGTGAGTATGTGGGAGAACCATAATATTGTGAGTGTGTGTATCTGAAAATGTGTGACTGTGAGCATGTGGCATATGGCCGTGGGCTGCGTACGTGACTGTGTACACGGGTGTGGAGTGTGTATACATGAACACGGGAGTGTCTGTGTGTTTGTGAGTGTGCACCTGTGTGTGCCCAAGTGTCTGGGAACGGGCGGGGCTGTCACAGAGGGCGGCCCTGCATCTCAGCACTCAGGTGTCTGAGCAGCCTGGCCACGGGAGTGACCGCAAGGCGGGCAGGTGGCAGAAAGAGGCTGTGGGCTGGAGGCCTGGCTGGCACCATGTGCTTGCGCCTGCTCACAAGAGTAATAGCCCACGTCGGCGTTGACTGTCAAGCGGGCGATGTCGAAAGTCTCAATGACGTTGCTGTCCCACTTCTTTCGATATTCAATGTCGTGTAGCACGTCATAGAGTGTCTCAGCTGGCACATCTCGGCACTCCATCCGGCACTGCAGACAGACACAGGGGTGGTTGGGGTCACACAAGGCTCCAAGCCCTGGCCAGGAGACCCCAGGGGGGACAGGAAAGAAGGGGAGGAGGAGGAGGAGAACAGAGAAGAACAGCAACCTCTGAAGCCAGCATGGGCTTACGTCTTGCCACAAGCCCTGTCCAGCCCTCCCAGCAGCCACCTGTGCCAGGAGACAGACAGCTCTGTATCCAGAGACCATCTCCCCCTGCTCAGTCTCCCCCAGACCTCGCCTTCCGTCTCAGTCTCCCCCAAACCTCCCCTTCCGTCCCAGTCTCCTTCTCCAGGAAGCCTTCTTGAATGACCAGGCCAGACCTTCTGGACTCCCATACACTAAAATCTATCTGCACCTTCCCAGACCCCTGAACTTCATGGATGGAGGTACACAGAACCTGGAATGGGTACATGTTAAAAGAATTGAAAGCAGAGGGACGCCTGGGTGGCTCAGTCGGTTAAGCGTCTGCCTTCGGCTCAGGTCATGATCCCAGGGTCCTGGGATCGAGCCCCACGTCAGGCTCTCTACTCAGTGGGGAGCCTGCTTCTCCCTCTCCCTCTACTGCTCCCCCTGCTTGTGCTCTCTCTGTCTCTCTCTCTGTCAAATAAATAAATAAAATCTTAAAAAAAAAAAAAAAGAATTGAAAGCATAAATAAACAAATGCCTAAATGGATGATTTTTCTCATCCATGATACTCATCACCTACTGTATCATCTGTGCTCTTTTTTTTTATCCAACAAACATCTTTGGATTTTTTAAAAAGATTTTATTTATTTATTTGACAGAGAGAGAGAGCACACAAGCAGGGGGAGTGGCAGGCAGAGGGAGAAGCAGGCTCCCCGCTGAGCAGAGAGCCCAACATGGGACTCAGTCCCAGGACCCTGAGATCATGACCTGAGCCGAAGGCAGATGCTTAACCGACTGAGCCACCCAGGCGTCTCTGGATTTTTTTTTTTAAGATTTTATTTATTTATTTGAGAGACAGAGAGCGAGTATGGGGTGGCAGGGAGGAGAAGAAGGGGAGGGAGAAGGACAGACTTTGCACTGAGCACAGAGCCAGACACAGGGTGCAGCTCGATCCCAGGACCCTGAGATCCCGACCTGAGCTGAAACCAAGAGTCGGATGCTTAACTGACTGAGCCACCCAGGTGCCCCAAACATCTTTGGATTTCTTACAATTTTTAGCCTTGTCCTCGAAGAGCTTTCCATCTACGGGAGAAAAGAGCCAAGGATACTTTTTTTATTTAGCCCTCAAAACAACTCTGTCAGACAAGAAATCCAAGGAGGAACTTGAGGCCGAGAGAGGTTAAGTAACTTGCCCGAGGCTGCCCAGCTGGTAAGCAGCAGAGCTGGGATTTAACCCAGAACATATGTCTGTAAAAACAGAACTATGTTTTGTTAAGTTTGCACTCAGCAAGATGAAACTTAATTCATGTCCTTGTTCTGTGCTTTTTTTTTCACCCCAAAGCCCAAAACCCCAGGACCAAGTTCCCCTCAGCAACTGGATGAGTTTGCTTGTATAGTTTAAAAAGGTCTCCCAGAACTGGGCATTCAGATGGTGCCAAGGGAGCCACCCATGTTTCTAAAAAAGGATCTATGCAACCATATGAGGGAGAGTCACATTGCCTTTCCTCTAATCTTGTGTTAGACCTTGGCACCACTAATGGTGAGGAAAGGCCACAGGAAGGGCACATCACCACCTATTGGGTATTCTAGGCACCAGTGAACTCATCAAGCCCTGGATATACTTCACTTTACAGAAAATACAGAGGACAGAGAACAAGCTAAATTTCACAAGAATACAACCAAAGGCAGATGGTGAGGCATTCTCCATGGCTACTGGTCCAGTCTCTTCTACAGATCAATGTCCTAAGGGAGGGCCTGGGCTAGACTGGCAGGACACAAGAACCAGATAGAAGGTGTGGTCCTGGATTGAACACCGGCATGGACAAAACAGCTATAAAGGCTATCTTTGAGATGACTGGAGAAATGTGAGTATCATCTGAATATTAGATATGCTGAAATTTGCTGAAACAAAGTGGTGGATTGCTGCCTGAAGAAAAGCAGGTTACAAAAGGGAACACACAGTATAAGCTCATTGGGGGAAAATATATGCACAGAAAAGCCTCAGGAAGAACAATCACTAAAGTGGCAGCAACAGGGGCAATCTCTAGATGATGAGAATATAATGGTTTTCTTTTTGCTGTATTTCTAGTTTTCTAAAATGTATAGTACTGCCTCTACAATAATGAAGATTTAAGTAGAAAGGCCCCCAGAGATACTGAGAGGTGCACTCACCAGATGCCAGGTACTACCCTTTTGTTTTGTTTTGTTTTGGCTTCTCCTCTCCACCCCCTTCTTCCTCCAGCCACCAGCAGAGGAGACAGTCTTCCTTTTTTTTCCTCCAGGCACTATCCTAAGTGTTTTATACACATTACCACATTTTGTTCTCACAGAAAGGCCCCGAGGTATTAGCCCCATTTTAGAATTAAGGAAACCAAAGTTCGCTTTCCAGCCTGGCAGAATGGCTCCTGCAAAGATGGGTGGTGAGAAGATGAAGGGCCATTCTGCCATCAACGACATAATGACCAGAGAACACACCATCAACATTCACAAGAGCATCCACGGAGTAGGTTTCAAGAAGCGTGCCCCTCAGGCACAAAGAGATCCAGAAATTTGCCATGAAGGAGATGGGAACTCCAGATGTGCACATTGACACCAGGCTCAACAAAGCTGTCTGGGCCAAGGGAATAAGGAATGTTCCACTGTATCCGTGTGCAGTTGTCCAGAAACAGAACAAGGATGAAGTTTCACCAAACAAGCTCCATACCTTGGTTACCCACGTACCTGTCACCACTTTCAAAAGTCTACAGACAGTTAATGTGGATGAGAACTAACTGTTGATTGTCAAAGAAAGGTCTAAAACACGAAAGAAAGAAAGAAAGAAAGAAAAGAAAGAAAGAAAGAAAGAAAGAAAGAAAGAAAGAAAGAAAGAAA